>NW_024404432.1:3415531-3668428 GCF_905171775.1 Rana temporaria | reverse complement strand
CTTTCAAGACTAACAGTTTGTTTTTTGCAAGAAAATGACTTAAAACCCCCCAAACATTATATATATATATATATATATTTTTTTTTTTCTAAGACCCTAGAGAATAAAATTGCGGTCATTGCGATACTTTTTGTCACACCGTATTTGCGCAGCAGTCTTACAAGCGCACTTTTTTTTGGAAAAAAAACTTTTATTTGAATACTAAAATAAGACAACAGTAAAGTTAGCCCAATTTTTTTTAATATTGTGAAAGATAATGTTACGCCGAGTAAAATGATACCCGACATGTCACGCTTCAAAATTGCGCCCCACTCGTGGAATGGAGTCAAACTTTTACCCATAAAAATCTCTGTAGGCGACGTTTAAAAAATTCTATAGGTTGCATCTTTTGAGTTACAGAGGAGGTCTAGGGCTAGAATTATGTTCACCATTGATAGCAGGAGAAAAATAAAAATGGAGTCATTCCCTCTCATTGGCTGAGTACATTTTTGTGGTGGAAGATTTCACAGACATTTAGGGGGATCTATTAGAAAACAAATTGTAGAATGAATGTGACACGCGTTCCTTCAATCATGACAAATATTGGATCATCGGCTCCATCTAGTGGCAAAAATCTGCCCATGTGGTATTAATACCGACCATTGACGTAAAACAAAAATATCACATTTGGCCATTAGATGGTGCTAAGTACCATAGAAATTATCTCCACCTAGTGGCCAAATGCAATCATTTCCATTGTAAATGAATGGGAAACCGTTCGACCAGCACAGCAAATATCCTAATAACATTCATCTTTCCCCCAGTTCACACAGAAGGAATGTACATGGACTTTCCCCCGGGGAATTGCTATGCACATATTTTTATGAATAGACCCCTAAAATGTCAGGAGACGTTTATATAAAGATGGGAAGTATGGAGCAGATAAATGAATAGACCTCCTAGCAATGTTATTACCCAGGCTGCAGCTAGTGGGAGCTCCAATGTGTGAGCACAGCAGAGTGATCCCATCTAGCTCACATTAAACCCTTTCACTGTCAGATGTTTTTGCACATTTTGGGTCTGAAGATTAGATAAAACCACCAACATATATTATCTAATAGCAGAGGCCCTGGAGAATAAAATGGTGGTGATTGTTAAGGTGTTCCTCATACACAAATTTCCCCTTAATATCCGGGGTTTATTTTCTCCTTTCCCCCCATTTTCTATGGTGTGATCTTTTCTACAATACTTTGTTACAATACACAACGTGTGTTACATTATTATATTGTATGAATCTGCCTCCACATTCCAGACAAGTCATTTTCCTGACCAATTGCATTACTACCTTTTTACTATTTCCTGATTCTATGACTGTAATCTGTTTAAAAGTAAAATTATAATAAAAAAATGTATTGAAGAGAAAAAAAGTTGTGAGTGTCGGTGGTGTAAGGCTTGCTAGAGTTCCCCCATAATATCAATGCATTGTAAGGCTTGCTAGAGTTTCCCCATAATATCAATGCATTGTAAGGCTTGCTAGAGTTCCCCCATAATATCAATGTTTGTAGAGATGTATCCTTTAACCCAGAACCGTTAGGATTAATTACACAGAAGCTAGAAACAGCCTTGCAATATGTTATTGTGTACGTGCAATAGAACAAATACATCTTGCATAACAAGATAGGGCATGCAGTAGAACAAGTCTTAGCTGGTTACACGCTCAGGAATGTTGTATAATTGTGACGTACTGTATTACTTGTATAAATTACTTTACTATGATTGGCTGAACCAACGCGTTCCTTTTCTTGTATGTTTTGAATAAGTGCAGTGCCCACAAGGAATAAAATTGTAGTTTTTGATTCACCATATCCCTGCATTTGTCTTGACTAACCGATGCATCAGAGAGTCTCCATACATCCAGAAGTCCTGAAGCCTGGGTCCAGTTGAACCACCAACCTCACAGGTGGAATGACAACAATTGCTGGTGGTGTTGTCACCTGTCACAGCCGTCACACCTGGTTTCCCGGCCAACGCACCAGATAAATGTTGCAGCAAAACGGCTCTTTGAGTTCTGGGAAACCAGGAATGGACTCAGGAACACGGACTTCAGGAAAACAAACCTTTTATTTCACCAGGGAAATGACCCAGCACCGACTTTGTGCTTCTGTGATTCCGACCTATCACGTTCTTGCAGCCAATCTATAATCTCTCGGTCAAATGTTCCCTTTGGCCCATAGCAGGGCCAATCTTTTTCACACAATACATCTAATCTTTTAGGACTGAGTTTCAGTTTTCAACCTTTGCAGAAACCCTTCCTAAAATTTGCGGTTAAACACTGTAAGGGGACAAAACAAATGACTGGTTTCCACCCATTATGTAGCCTGCAGACACAGAGGGTTGGGTAAGGTTTTGAGAATCCGGTGAGGGGTCTGAATTCTCGACACAAATAGGGTTACTAGACAACACTTTCCCCTATCAGCATCTGACGCGGTCTCCCGGGTGAGAAATACACTTACACGGGGGGCCCACACTCGCTTCGTTGCTGAGCAACGTCTCATACAGACACAATTCATACCAACCTCTACCACCCAATTGTTACTGACTGAGTTCTGCCCGAGAAGCGCAACCTTCCAATGGGTTTTCCTCAGGAGATGATCAGGCTCTCCTTCCCTCAAATATCGTTGAGAGGCCCCACCTGACAGATATCCCAAATCAAAAAGTAGAGATCTCACCTGTTCCTGATGTTGGAGCTCCAATTATTTGGTTCGAGACAGGGTGGTCCTGGAGCAGACAATTGAGATGTAGCGTGGTCTCCCAGACAATTGGTCTGGGGGTGGCGCCAGAGACAATGCGGCAACTCAAGAGGCTGTCTCCAGCAGGCCAGTCACTGTGGGTCTGGTGGAATGCCACCTGCCACACCTGGTTTCCTGGCCAATGCACCCAGAGAAATGTTGAAGCAAAACGGCTTTTTCTGGGAAATCAGGAATGGACTCCGGACACGGACTCCAGGAAAACAAACCTTTTATTTCACGAGCAAAATTACTTCGCACCGACTCCTGCCAGAATGCCAAGTGGGCTCTTATAGGTGTTTACAACGTATATACACTGCTCAAAAAAATGGAAGGAACACTTGAAAACACATCAGATCTCAACAGGGAAAAATATCATGATGGATAGCTATACTGGTATGGACTGGGCAATGTGTTGGGATCTATACTGGTATGGACTGAGTAAAGTGTTGGATATCTATACTGGTATGGACTGGGTAATGTGTTGGGGTATGGACTGGGTAATGTGTTGGATATCTATACTGGTATGGACTGGGTAATGTGTTGGGATATATACTGGTATGGACTGGGTAATGTGTTGGGATCTATACTGGTATGGACTCGGTAATGTGTTGGGATCTATACTGGTATTGACTGGGTAATGTGTTGGGATCTATACTGGTATGGACTGGGTAATGTGTTAGGATCTATACTGGTATGGACTGGGTAATGTGTTAGGATCTATACTGGTATGCAGTGGCGGCTCTCCTTTACTCGCTTCTGTCAGATGCGAGTGAGGAAATGTCGATAAATGTCTCTTCCTGTATACACTGTGATCAGCCGTGATTGGGCACAGCTGATCACGTGGTAAAGAGCCTCTATCAGAAACTTTTTATCGAGATCGGTGTTGCGGTGTGTCAGACTGACACACAACAATAGCGATTGCCACTCTGCACGCCCCCATAAGGCACGTGATCGAGGCTTATCCTGCTGGACATCATATGACGCCCAGTCAAGATAACTGAACCACTTCCCGGCCTTCATTTTGCTATAGGACGGGTGGGAAGTGGTTAAAAGCCTTCACAGGTCATCAGGTTAAAGGTAACTCTAAATAATGGGCCTAGAGTGCAGTGGTCAGGAGTATATCATATACAGGGGTCAGGAGTATATCATATACAGTGATCAGGAGTATATCCTATACAGAGATCTGGAGTATATCATATACAGTGATCAGGAGTATATCCTATACAGAGGTCAGGAGTATATCATGTACAGGGGTCAGGAGTATATCATCTACAGAGGTCAGGAGTATATCATATACAGGGTCAGGAGTATATCATATTCAGTGATCAGGAGTATATCATATACAGAGGTCAGGAGTATATCATATTCAGTGATCAGGAGTATATCATATACAGAGGTCAGGAGTATATCATATACAGTGATCAGGAGTATATCCTATACAGAGGTCAGGAGTATATCATATACAGTGGTCAGGAGTATATCCTATACAGAGGTCAGGAGTATATCATATACAGTGGTCAGGAGTATATCATATACAGAGGTCAGGAGTATATCATATACAGTGGTCAGGAGTATATCATATACAGAGGTCAGGAGTATATCATATACAGGGGTCAGGAGTATATCGTATACAGGGGTCAGGAGTATATCGTATACAGAGGTCAGGAGTATATCATATACAGAGGTCAGGAGTATATCATATACAGAGGTCAGGAGTATATCATATACAGAGGTCAGGGTCTTCTACTGACAATAATTAGAGAGAAAAGTCTCTCCTGTACGGTTCTCTCCTTGACATATCGTAGAATGAAGCCGTATTGTTCTTTCAGTGTCATCATCCCGTGTTCTGTCCATTTCCACACCGACACCAACATCTCCTCCACCCTACCGCTGTATTTGTTGTCTCACCATGTTTCCAATGATGGAGATCCAGAGACTGACCGGAGTCTTCTTCTCCATGTCACCAGACCACCTCTTCCTCAAAAGGCAATAGAAAGATTGCTGGCGCAAGTGAAAATATATTATATTATAGTAGTGGGTGTGCCGCAATCAAGAAAGAAGGGTCAAGACACATTCTCCTCTGCTATAGGCCCCCTGGGCCCAAATCGCAGTTGATTTCAGCATTAACGGAGTTCATATCCACTTACTCCCTTAACAGCAATCATCTTTTGCTGCTCGGGGATTTCAATTTGTGGGCCAACTCCTCACAGGATCCCATCGCGGAGGCCTGCATCGACCACCTGGAAGGGTTAGGACTTCAGCAACTTATATGCGGACCCACGCATGCTTCAGGTCACACTCTCGACCTAATTTTCAGACAAAATCTGAAAATAAACATTTTGGGTAATGAACCTTTGCCATGGACAGACCACCATGCAATTAGCTTCATAATTCCCAGAATTCCACTAGTCATGAAAGCACCCAAGCCGATGACAATACACTGGGCTAGATCTCAGAGGAAGCTCCACTCGGAACTCTTCAGATCTACCCTGGAAAACCGAATTGGGGCTATTCCTCCTCAGCTAGCAGCCTCAGATACATTGGATGCCATAAATGCAGCTCTGCTACAGTCAGCCGACTTAGCAGCACCAAAGCGCAAAGTCCGCAGCCGGGCAAAAAAGTCCAGCTGGTTCAATAACCAGCTGTCGCTATTGAAGCAAGAGCGCAGAAGGGCGGAAGCCGCCTGGATAAGAAGTCCTTCAGAAGACCGCCTCAACTTCTACAAAGCAGTAACTACACGATATCACAAGGAAATTTTCAAAGCCAAAAAACTTCACTTTTCCATGGTGATTAACAGCGCAATGAATCGCCCACGCAAACTCTTCAGGATGGTCACCCAGACCATGAATCCGGGATGTCTTGAAGTCCCCACTTCAGACACCCAAGAGTTCTGCAATGAACTATCGGATTTCTTCATCAACAAAATTGAAAAAATTCGGGTAAGTATTCGGCAAAACAATACTCCACTCAGCCCCCTCTTCAATCAAAACACCGACAGAACGCCTCTACAATCAACTAAGTTCACTTTGGAACCCATCTCCATTGATACCACTAAAAAATTCATTGGTGCGCTGCGCAACAGCACAGCACCCAATGACATCATTCCCACCAAGCTACTGAAGGAATGTGCCGACATCCTGGCGCCTCCAATCACACAGCTTATAAATCAGTCATTTAAGGAAGGCATAGTGCCTTCCCTGCTGAAAGAGGGCACAATCCTGCCGATCTTAAAAAAACCTAATTTGGATCCTATGGACCCAACTCACCGCCGTCCCATAACAGGTCTAAATGCTCTGTCCAAGATAATGGAGAAAGTGGTGGTAAATCAGCTGCAACAGCATCTGGATACCCACAACCTACTCGATCCATTTCAATCCGGGTTCCGTCCCGGACACGGGACAGAAACGGCCTTACTGAAAATATGGGACGATGCGCTCGAGGCCGCAGACGAAGGAGAATCGTGTCTCCTGGTTCTGCTGGACCTAAGCGCAGCCTTTGACACAGTAGACCATAAATTGCTACTGAGACGACTAACAGAAGTCGCCGGAGTCTCAGAAGATGCCTTACCATGGTTCTCCTCTTTTCTCGGAAACCGATCACAAACAGTGAAACTGGGATCTTTCACGTCAGAAAAACGCACGGTGCCATGTGGGGTCCCCCAAGGATCCCCCCTATCACCGGTGCTGTTTAATATCTATCTTCGTCCTCTCTTTGATATTATCAGTAGCCAAGAACTACTCTATCACTCTTATGCAGACGACACGCAGTTGTATTTTCGCATCTGCCAAAAAAAGGATCATCATCTCAGATTAGAGAAATGTCTCTCTTCAATAGAAAACTGGATGACTAAGAGCTATCTCAAACTCAATAGCGCTAAAACAGAACTCTTTATGTTCAATGCCAGTCGGAAGAGACAACCGACAACAAACTGGACACCTTCGCCCATCCTGGGTCAGACCATCTCCCCTAGCTCCAAAGTCAAAAGTCTAGGAGTCACGTTTGACACCTTCATGACAATGGACGCACAAATAGGGTCAGTAGTCAGCGGGACGCACCATTTGATGCGCCTACTACGCAGACTTATTCCATTTATTCCCAAAGAAGACATAGCAGTCGTGGTGGGAACAATCGTGAATTCCAGACTGGACTATGCAAATGCCCTTTACCTCGGGCTCCCCAAGTACCAAATCGCTCGTCTTCAAGTCGTACAGAATACGGCCGCTAGACTGGTGACTGGGAAAAAATCTTGGGAATCAATCTCACCTTCACTGAGATCCCTTCACTGGTTGCCAGTGAAAGACAGAATTGCATTCAAAGCACTCTGCCTGACACATAAGTGCATCCATGGGAAGGCTCCTAGATATCTATGCGACAAGATCAAAACGCACAATTGCAACCGCATTCTGCGATCCACCGACCAAAATCTGGTCAAGGTTCCTAAAACCAAATACAAGTCCAAAGGAGAAAGAAGGTTTGCTTTCCAGGGCCCCAGGCTTTGGAATGCTTTACCAACCAGCATTCGGTTGGAGCAAAACCACCTGTCTTTCAGAAGGCAGATCAAAACCCTGCTTTTCTGAAGGCATGAGACACAAACAACTAGCGCCCAGAAGCGATTCAGTTCGCATGTGCCGCGCTATATAAATTTTTCATTCATTCACCTGATGGTGCCTGGTCCTTTAAGGAATGTGTGTGGTAAGTGGGGAGCGCAATCCAATTACCACACACACCTCTTCCTCTACTATTGGGGTGCTGGGCTTTTCTATGACTACTCGGGACCCCCAACCTCTTCTATAGGATTGTGAAAATTTCTATCCTATTTATTAAGAAGCTGAAGAAGATGTCCATGATGTAGATGAGGGTTACATATAGTATGAGCAGCATCACCCTTCACTCTGTAACTAAGACCTAGTCTGGCAATGCCCAGAATGATACCAATTAGTCTCTGACCAATCTCACGGTTTGGATGGAATTTCTCCTTATACCAGTGGTCAGTGTAGTGGTCCCTTACATTGGTGACCAATGGGAGAAGGGACCTCTTATATGTCATCAGTGGGAAGACTGCCCTCCTTACAGATCATTGATGTCAGTTGTTACTGAGAGACAGAAATTGTCCATTGCTCAAGGAACCCCTAGAACCCTTTGGAGGAACCCTGGCTGAGAAAGGCTAGACTAGGCAGTAATATATTCTCTCCCCCTTGGTGGGAGTGGAGATGACCATCTATAAGGATATACAGTACATACACACACAGCACAAGGCCGTGTTCACACTACGAGATGTTTCTCGGAGATGAAGTTCCTCTGAGCTCCACAAGGTGGTGATCTTCTCACTTTACCATAGAGACAGGAAATGATGTCAGGGACAGACAGGAAGTTCCGGGTGAGAGGTGAGTCGGGAGGAAGTAGAGAGGAGACATCTTTGGAATCGGCAGCAGAGGAGGTAATAAGATCTTATCTTCTATTTACACCCAGTAACCCCGTCATGTCCGTCCTCTTCCTCCATAGTCACTGTGACGTCTTTTATCTCCAGCAGATGATGATACACACATATATAGTGTGGAGACCTAGATTAACCCCTTCAGGGTCAGAACATTCCCCCACTTACAAGGCCGGAACATTATCTTCATTTCAGTTTATACTAACAGATTATACGATAATACGGGTTGGGTTTTTTTTTTTGAGGTGGACTTATGATACTTGATTTTGATTTTATAATCTTTATGGAGGAGGAAATAACTATTCCTGATGTCTGTGAAGGTTCAACACAAGGGATGTGTCTGGATGATGACTTTATCTTTGTAAGTATCAGGTGATGTCACTGTCTATTTCCCTATGTAGGAGTATTTAGAAGGACACAAGGATCTCTACAAGGACGTCATGATGGACAATCAGCCGCCCCTCACATCACCGGGTAAGAGGAGACTTTATTGTAAAGGAGAGAGCAGTACGGAGGCTCCACCGTAAAATAGAGAGGCAAGGCCAGTATTCACAAAGCACTTGCTCCCTAAGTTACGTCAGCGTAGCGTAAATGGGCCAGCGTAAGCCCGCGTAATTCAAATTAGGAAGGTAGTGGGCGTGTTGTATTAAAATTAGCCGTGACCTTATGTAAATGACTTCCCGAACGAACGGCGCATGCGCGCGCATGCTCAGAATCACGTCGAATTTACGCCCTAAGATACGACGGCTCAATGGCAACGACTTGAACGTAACCTACGCCTAGCCCTACGTAAAATACGACGGCTGTTCCGTCGTCCATAACTTGAATGGGTTGTGCCACCTATAGAGGTGTTTTATATTTACGCCGGACGTACGCCTTACGTAAGCGGCGTAGGTTACTGCGACGGGCGCAAGTATGTTCGTGAATCGGCGTATCTAGGTCATTTACATATTCAACGCGTAAATCTACGGAACCACCCCTTGCGGCCAGCGGAAATATGCACCCAAGATACAATGGCGTAGGAGACTTACGTCGGTCGTATCTTGCCACAATTCAGGCGTATCTGATTTAGAGAATCGGCGCATAGATACAACGGCGCACATTTGGACTTACAATGGCGTATCAGTAGATAAAGGCGTATCAGTAATTGTATCAGTAAGTCTTTCTGAATCTGGCCCATAGAAACAATGTATTCAGTCAGTGTGTGTGTTTCTTACAGATGGATCCAGTAATGGGAACCCACCAGAGAGATGTCCCCGTCCTCTGTATTCCCGGGATTCCACACAGGAAGGTCACACCATCCCCCACCATCATCAGGTAGATGAGGAACAATCACTGATAGTATCATTAGGATCTGTACATTATCTGCATTGTTACCATTGATGTCATTTGTATTCTCTATTCAGAGTTCACATTTAAAGGATCACATTTAAAATACAAACAACATTACATATCCAGAAATAACAACATTAACATCCTGGGTCTATCCTACACCTCCTGATCTTTCATCTCTTTTTCCTTTTCCTTTCCTTTTATCTCATGTGATTACCCCTCCCTTACTTTATCCTCTGGCACGTCCTGTACATCTACCCAGCCGTGGGTCGCGGGCCTGCGATCCGGTCCGAAGCTCCGGGACCGTGGGACCCGCGGACCCGATCGCCGCTGGGGTCCCTGGAACTGAAGAACGGGGAGAGCCGCGTGTAAACACGGCTTCCCTGTGCTTCACTGTGGCGGCTGCATCGATCGTGTCATCCCTTTTATAGGGAGATACAATCGATGACATCACTCCTACAGCCACACCCCCCTACAGTTGTAAACACACACTAGGTGAAACATAACCCCTTCAGCGCCCCCTGTGGTTATTTTCCAAACTGCAACTGTCATTTCCACAATAAACAATGCATTTTTTGCTGTGAAAATGACAATGGTCCCAAAAATGTGTCAAAATTGTCCGAAGTGTCCGCCATAATGTCGCAGTCACGAAAAAAATCACTGATCGTCGCCATTAGTAGTAAAAAAAAAATAATTAATAAAAATGCAATAAAACTATCCCCTATTTTGTAAACACTATAAATTTTGCGCAAATCAACCGATAAATGCTTATTGCGATTTTTTACCAAAAATATGTAGAAGAATACGTATCGGCCTAAACTGAGGAAAAAAAATGTTTTTATATATTTTTGGGGGATGTTTATTATAGCAAAAAGTAAAAAATATTGAATTTTTTTTCAAAATTGTCGCTCTATTTTTGTTTATAGCGCAAAAAATAAAAACTGCAGAGGTGATCAAATACCACCAAAAGAAAGCTCTATTTGTGGGGAAAAAAGGACGCCAATTTTGTTTGGGAGCCACGTCGCACGACCGCGCAATTGTCAGTTAAAGCAACGCAGTCCCGAATCGCAAAAAGGGGCCTGGTCCTTTACCTGCATTTTGGTCTGGGGCTGAAGTGGTTAATTAACTCTAGTATTTGTATCCAATATAACTGGATCTTAGGACACTGCCACCGGATATGGGCATGGGTTCCCACTCCTCCGCACTCCCTCCAACATAGAGGTGACACCTGGGGATTTATCTGGAACATAATACCACTTAATTAATAATTTGAAGGTCATTTCTTTTATCCGGGTGTCCACAGATGTAGAGTGAACATCATCGAAAACTTTACTTCTCATGGTTTCTGATAGTGGTTGATTCAATTCTATTTCCCAGCTCTCTGTTGGGCACACAGCTCCTCCCTCTAAATGTGTCATTAACAACTTATAAATAGTAGAAATTCCATGCTTACCTATCCCCATTTGGTCGATTCATTTTTCCCAGACATTGAACCCACCCACCCCCCGGAGAGGTTGTGGGAGGGAATTTACAAAATGTTGCAGTTGTTTATATCTCCAGACTTCCCATGGACTGGGCCCATATCGATCATGCAGTTCATGTAATGAACATAGGACATTGCCCCTCATGACGTCCCTTAATCTCAGGTGGGACGATGTAGTCCATTTTAAATACAGTTTATTGTCTTTCCCCGGGGGGAAGTAGTTATTTCCTGTTAAGGGCATTAAGGGGCTATTGTGTTGTCCCTGTATATTTGTAATTAATTTGTCCCATGTTCTTAATGCTTCTATGGTGATCGGGGCCGCTTCCTCCAAGGACCCCCTAAACTGCCTTGGGATCCAGATAACCCGTCCCAACTCAGATTTGCAGATTTTCTCCTCCAACTCTACCCATTTTTTCTGCCGAGGGGCATGTGTCCCGTCCATAACCCTCCACAGAATTGCTGCCTCGTGATATTTTTCAAGATCCGGGAGGAATACCCCCCCCCCCTTCTCTTTAGATCTGAGATGTTCGGTTTACAATGAATGTTTAATTCTATATTTTTAGGGTGGAAACCTCGGGGATGATAATATTGATATTATTAAAGAAGAGTATAAAGAGGAGGATGAGGAGTATGGAGTGATGGAGGATTTTTCAGAAGGACACAAGGATATGATGGAGCCACCTAATACCAGGAACCCCCCAGAGAGATGTCCCCGTCCTCTGTATTCCCGGGATTCCACACAGGAAGGTCACACCATCCCCCACCATCATCAGGTAGATGAGGAACAATCGCTGATAGTATCATTAGGATCTGTACATTATCTGCATTGTTACCATTGATGTCATTTTTATTCTATATTCAGAGTGGAAACCTGAGAGATCCTAAAGTTGAGGTTAAAGAAGAGATAAAAGAGGAGGATGATGAGGATGGGGTGATGGAGGAAGAACACACCATCCCCCACCATCATCAGGTAGATGAGGAACAATTATTGGTAGTTATGATTTATACACAAACATGTTTATTATAATGAATGTTTTATTCTATATTCAGAGTGGAAACCTCGGGGATGATAATATTGATGTGAAAGAAGAGTATAAAGAGGAGGATGAGGAGTATGGAGTGATGGAGGAGTTTTCAGAAGGACACAAGGATATGATGGAGCCACCTAATACCAGGAACCCACCAGAGAGATGTCCCCGTCCTCTGTATTCCCGGGATTCCACACAGGAAGGTCACACCATCCCCCACTGTTACAAGGTCGGTGGGGCGGAGCATCAAGAACATGGACTGGTGGAGATGATGTGTGGATTTTGTATGTAAGTTTATATCTTACAGATGATATTCTCTCTCATTCTCTTGGTTTAGAGTGGAGATCCAATCGATATAGAATTTGAGGTGAAATCAGAAGAAGAAGAGACGTATGTGAGGGATGATCAGCAGTCTATGGAGGAGGATGGAATAACGGGGACATTTATAGAGGAGGACACTCCTACAGAGATCAGCACAGGTGGGTCATTAACACTAAATCCATTCCTCCACCCATACTGCTCACTGATTGGTCCAGAGTAGGGCGGGGACTGGGTGATATCAGCCTGTAATCCCCTGGTCACTTTCCTGAGCTGTGTTCCCTGTCCTGTATTCCTGTATTTCTCTCGGATAATCTTCCTTCTCTGTGCTGCAGACACAATTTATGTCTCTAGACTGGATTTATGGAGATTCTGGGGTTCAGCTGGCAGCAAAATGTTCATTTTCACCATAGGGTTTGCTTGACCTAGGCACCTGGGGTATGTACCTTGGGTCTTCTGCCCCATGCCCGGGTCTAGTGGGATCTCTGACAGAACAATTCTCCCGGGTTACTTGCTCTGTTATTTGCTGGCTGTACCGGGTGGAGGGATATGTCTGTATAGTCTCAGACCCAAGTCACTGAGTGCAGTCTCAGGAGATGGGAGGCAGCGGTGTGGGATCTCTGCAACTTGTCTCCAGTAATCATTTCATCCGCCACTGATTACTGAACTCCAATATCATGAGTCCTAACCCCTGCACTATATATACTCTATGTTGTACATTACATACTCCTGACCCCTGTACTATATACTCTATGTTGTACATTACATACTCCTGACCCCTGCACTCTATGTTGTACATTACATACTCCTAACCCCTGCACTCTATACTCTATGTTGTACATTACATACTCCTGACCCCTGCACTATATACTCTATGTTGTACATTACATGAACAAGAACGGTTGGAGAGCCGGTTTAGGGCCAGGACACATTTGAGTAGATGTAATGACAATTGGCAGACTCCGAGACTTCTATAGGTAGACTGCTATACAGTGGAAGGCCTCCAGCCGGACACCACTTCTGTATAGGTAGAACCACCGTCTCCTATGGTAACAAATCTTGTTACAGTCACTAACGCTAGTTCTACATAACTCTTGGTAACACAGAATAGTTCTCTTCTTCTCACACAGTCTCTCACTGCAGATCTTCTCTCCCTGAGCTCCCGGTCTCTCACTAGTAGGGATGAGCTTTATGTTCGGGTCGAACATGAGTTCCACTCTAACATTGGCTGTTCACCCGTTCATCGAAAAACGAACATTACGGGGCGTTCGCGCCAAATTCGAGCGCCGCGTCACGCACCATAATGCACTGCGAGATCGCTGTTCATTGCTGTGTGATGATTGGCCAAAGCATGCACTATGACCCGCATACTTTGGCCAATCCCAGCGCCATCAGCAAAGAGAGACATAATTGGCCAAAGGCAGGGTGCCTTTAGCCAATCATGACTCAGGGGGACGAAGTCCACGCCCCACACTATATAAGGCCGCATGCACGTCGGCTCTGTGTAGTGTGTTGTTGGCGTGGACAGAGACAGAGTGTCATTTAGATTGAGCAGGCAGGTGATTCAGTTAGCTGCAGTGCATTTAATATATGTATACACAGTCTCCTACACACACATATATATATATATATATATATATCCACTGCATCCAGTGTAGCTAGATCTGACTGCAGGCCGTTCCTGGTGTACTTTTTCTAATATACTTTCAGGCAGGCAGGTGATTCAGTGAGCTGCAGTCCATTAAATTATATATATATATATATACAGTCTCCTACATATATATATCCACTGCATCCAGTCTAGCCAAGCCTATCTCCTTTTTTTTCGGCTATGAGCAGAAGGGTTGGTGGAGTGGATAACAAAGCCGTCCTCATCCTTCTCATCCTCTGTCACCCAGGCTCAGAGTAGTTTGTCTGCCAATGCAGCTGCCAAAGCGGCCTATTCCATCGGCTCCATGTCATCAGTCAATCCTTCCCTAGCCCCACCATCATGCACGGAGGAGTCCCCCGAACTGTTCGACCACAGTGTCGGGTACATGCTGCAGGAGGATGCGCAGCGTTTTGAAGGCTCTGATGATGGGACCCAGGTTGAGGAAGGGAGTAACGTGAGCCTAGAGAGAGGAGGTGCCCAAGAAGGACAAGAAACTGGCAGTCATGTTCCCCCAGCTGCAGCATACTGCCAAGTTTGCTCCAGTGAGGAGGAGGGAGGGGATGATGAGGTCACTGACTTTACTTGGGTGCCTGATAGAAGAGAGGAGGAGGAGGAGGCACATCTCCAACGAGGCAGGATGACCTTCAGGTGGCAGCTTAAGGGCAGCCACCCTATTGCATCACACCACAGAGCTAAGCATGTGCAGGGCGCTGCTGACTCCCCGCGTATTTTGAAAATCTTTTTTTTTTGGCACTCTTTTTTGCTGTTTGTAACATTATGTCTGAAGTGTATCAAGTGTGGCCAAAACAGCAGCCGCTTGGGCACCACAGGCTTGTCCAGACATATGTCGACCTCCCATGCAGTCCGTTGGCAAGCGTACCTCAAAGACCCACACCAAAGAACAAAGCGGACCTCCCTTTGCCCCTCATCAGCTGGGATCTCCAACCCCAGTATACCTTCAGTCCTCTCAGAAACCTGCACTGAGAGGAATGAAGGTGTAGAATTAGGTGTCCCAAGTACTTGTGGGAAATCTGCTAGTGGTACACCAACATCCGATTGTAGCAGGCAAATTTCCCTACCCCTGTTGCTAAATCGTAGAAAGAAATTTGATCCCAGCCATCCACATGCTCAGCGTCTGAATGCTAGCTTGGCCATATTCCTAGCACTGCAACTGCTGCCTTTTCAGCTGGTAGACTCTGCCCCCTTTTGTGAAATGTGTGGTACCTCAATGGCAGGTTCCCAAACGTCATTTCTTTTCATGGAAGGCCATTCCGGCTCTCTACCGGCATGTGGAAGGCAATGTCTTAACGTCGTTGGACAGGTCGGTCAGCAGTAAGGTGCATATTACCTCTGACTCATGGTCCAGCAGGCATGGACAGGGACGTAACCTTTATTTCACGGCACACTGGGTAACTGCTGGCAGCTGGGAAGGATGCAGGACAGGGTACAGTATTGTAGGAGCTTGTTCCGCCACCACGCCTCCAAAATGCTAGTAGTGGTGATTCTGCCACAGCTCTCTTTTCCACCCCATGACCCCTGTCCTGGCAGCACTCCCACTCTTGACTCCTCTGTAGGCTCCACCCAGAGACTGCAGACATGATACAAGAGATGGTTAGAGACTGTGCAGACATGATACAAGAGATGGTCAGATACTGTGCAGACATGATACAGGAGATGGTCAGAGACTGTGCAGACATGATACAGGAGATGGTCAGAGACTTGATACAGGAGAAGGTCAGAGACTGTGCAGACATGATACAGGAGATGGTCAGAGACTTTGCAGACATGATACAGGAGATAGTCAGAGACTTGATACAGGAGAAGGTCAGAGACTGCAGACATGATACAAGAGATGGTCAGATACTGTGCAGACATGATACAGGAGATGGTCAGAGACTTTGCAGACATGATACAGGAGAAAGAAAATAACCGCTCAGTAGTCTTCAAAGAACCTCCTCACTGGAACCAAACCATGGGTGCCGGCAATGCAATAATGATGCAAAAATATGAAGGAAACTTGGATAGCCGCACTCCAAAAAGGTTCTTTTAATTAAAATCGATCACAAAACATGCCACAGCAAAAAAATTGGAACAAAAGCTAACGTTTCGCACTGTAGCTTCAGTGCTTAGTCATGACTAAGGACTGAAGCTACAGTGCGAAACGTTAGCTTTTGTTCCAATTCTTTTGCTGTGGCATGTTCATTTTGTGATAGATTTTAATTAAAAGAACATTTTTGGAGTGCGGCTGTCCAAGTATCCTTCGTATTTTTGCATGATACAGGAGATGGTCAGAGACCTTGCAGACATGATACAGGAGATGGTCAGAGACTTTGCAGACATGATACAGGAGATAGTCAGAGACTGTGCAAACATGATACAGGAGGTGGTCAGAGACTGTGCAGACATGATACAGGAGATGGTCAGAAACTATGCTTTACTTTATGGTAAAGGAGAGAGCAGTACGGATGCTCCACCTAGATCCCCCATCATCTGATAAACACATAGAAACAATGTATTCAGTCAGTGTGTGTGTTTCCTACAGATGGATCCAGTAATGGGAACCCACCAGAGAGATGTCCCCGTCCTCTGTATTCCCGGGATTCCACACAGGAAGGTCACACCATCCCTCACCATCATCAGGTAGATGAGGAACAATTATTGGTGGTTATGATTTATACACAAACATGTTTATTATAATGAATGTTTTATTATATATTCAGAGTGGAAACCTCGGGGATGATAATATTGATGTTAAAGAAGAGTATAAAGAGGAGGATGAGGAGTATGGAGTGATGGAGGAGTTTTCAGAAGGACACAAGGATATGATGGAGCCACCTAATACCAGAAACCCAAGGATTCCACACAGGAAGGTCACACCATCCCCCACTGTTACAAGGTCGGTGGGACGGAGCATCTAGAACATGGACTGGTGGAGATGATGGCCCAGATTCAGATAGGAGATACGACGGCGTATCTCCCGATACGCCATCGTATCTCCAAGGCCGGCCGGTTGTATCTATGCGACTGATTCATAGAATCAAGTTACGCATAGATATGCCTAAGATCCGACAGGTGTAAGTGATTTACACCGTCGGATCTTGGGCTGCAATTCCAGGCCGGCCGCTAGGTGGCGCTTCCGTGTCTTTTACGCAACAAATATGCTAATTAGCATTTACGCCGATTCAGAAACAAACGCCCGCTCGCCGCTTTTTTTTTTTTACGTCGCTTGCGTTTGGCTTTTTCCGGCGTATACTTACCCCTGCTATGTGAGGCGTATCCTATGTTAAGTATGGCCGTCGTTCCCGCGCCAAGTTTTGAATTTTTACGTCGTATGCGTAAGTTGATTCAGAATCCGGCCGGACGCAAATTACGCTCACGCCAAAACCAATGACGTCCTAGCGACGTCATTTGGAGCAATGCACGCCGGCGGCGCATGCGCAGTTAAATCGGGGCAGGGACGTGCCTGATTTAAATAGTACACTCCCCCTAGCCGCGGAATTTGAATTCCGCCGGGGGAGTTTCGATACGCCGCCGCAAGTTTTGAGGTAAGTGCTTTGTGAATACAGCACTAGCCTCCTAAACTTGCGGCGGCGGATCTTAAATCAGATAGGTTAGCGGATCTTTAGATCCGCGTAACCTATCTGAATCTGGCCCGATGTGTGGATTTTGTATGTAAGTTTATATCTTACAGATGATATTCTCTCTCATTCTCTTGGTTTAGAGTGGAGATCCAATCGATATAGAATTTGAGGTGAAATCAGAAGAAGAAGAGACGTATGTGAGGGATGATCAGCAGTCTATGGAGGAGGATGGAATAACGGGGACATTTATAGAGGAGGACACTCCTACAGAGATCAGCACAGGTGGGTCATTAACACTAAATCCATTCCTCCACCCATACTGCTCACTAGGGATGAGCCTGATGTTGGAGTTGAACGTAAGTTCGACTCCAACATTAGGTGTTTGACGAATAGCGAACAATTTGGGGTGTTCGCTGCAAATTCGAAAGCCGCGGAACTCCCTTTAGAAGTCTATGGGAGGAATCAAAAGTGCTAATTTTAAAGGTTAATATGCAAGTTATTGTCCTAAAAAGTGTTTGTGGACCCGGGTCCTGCCCCAGGGGACGTGTATCAATGCAAAAAAGTTTTGGGAGCAGTGATTTTAATAATGCAGTGAAACAATAAAAGTAAAATGTTCCTTTAAATTTCGTACCTGGGGGGTGTCTATAGTATGTCTGTAAAGTGGCGCGTGTTTCCCGTGTGTAGAACAGTCCCTGCACAAAATGACATTTCTTTTTTTTTTTTCTTTTTTTTCCTTATACAAGGATAATAACACATCACAATTAAACATCCAATTTCTACCACAATTCAGATTTTCTTAATCGAAAGTAACCTTTCTATTCACTAACATTTGCTTATTACTAATTAAGCGAAAAACAAGTAAAGGTTAACCTCTCCTTTCTACTACTTCCCATTAACTAATCGCTTGGCGTGGTCTATCCTTGTTAAGGTGTCAATAACCTCCCCATGTTATACCCCCCCCCCCCCCGCTTCAAGACTGTACGTCCAATCAGCAAAAAAAAATTAAAAATTCTTCCCCTTTACCCCTCCTCTCTACCCTGTTCCCCCCGTTCCTTGTATCTAATATAGGGGGCCCAGATTTCCCTAAACTTATCCTCCTGTTCCCTTAGAACCATTGTAAGATTTTCCATGTGCTGGATTTCAGTAGTTTTTGCGAACCATTGTGGTCTACTTGGTGAGATAGTACTTTTCCAGAGAACCGGAATACATGCTTTAGCTGTTGTGAGCAAATGTCTTACCAAAGATTTTTTATATTTTTCCAATGATATCGGAATATCAAACAATAAATTGGTCGACGGATTCTCTCCAAGAGATACTTCAGTTATTTCTTCAACTATTTCTGATACCGTTTTCCAAAAGTCTTTTACTCCTTCACAATCCCAAAATATGTGTAGCAGAGTGCCCTCTTCTTTTTGACAACGCCAACAAAGGTTCGACACCTGTGGGAAGATCTGGTTCAAGACTACCGGAGTCCTATACCACCTACTCAAAATCTTATACCCCCCCTCCTGATATTTAGATGCTAATGATGCCTTGTGGGTAAATTCAAATATTTTGTTCTTCTGAATCTCGGAAAAGGTTACCCCTAGATCTCTCTCCCAAGCCTGTATGAAGTCTAGTTCTTGTGGGGCTTGTAGTTCGTTCACGAGGGTATAAAACAGGGATAGCGAATGTCTAAGCGAATCTCCTTTTAAACATAACTTCTCAAATTCAGACAATGTCGCAATCTCTGTCGTCTGCCCCAAAATTGATCCAAGGTATGCCCTTAGCTGTCTTCTCCTATATGGATCCAGATCCTCTGATAGTTCCCCTTCTATTTCCTCAGTTGACATTACACGGTTATCCTTCAGGAAATGTGTCAGTCTGGTTTTACCCCATCTTTTTACATTTAGAAAACCCGGATCTTTTAAACCAGGTACAAATGCCGGGTTACCCAAGATTGGTATCATCGGACTCACTTCCGTTGGTCTATTTGTTTTTTTAAATATCTTTTTAACCACACTGATGGTCGTCCCTATCGTTGGGTGCCGTTTAACTGTCTGTGGTATCATGGATTCAGTTAACCAAATTAAGCCTTCTAATGGTAATTCCGACATTGCCTGCTCCAAAAGAATCCATGGTTTATCTTTTGGTGTAACGCACCAATCCAACACTCTTGACAAGTGTACTGCCTCATAGTACGAGAGTGGGTCTGGAAATCCCGGCCCCCCCCTTTTTCCTTTGGTAGAGTTAAAATGTCTCTACGCACTCTAGCTGGTTTCCCAGCCCATATAAATCCCGCAAACTTTGCTATCACATCTCTTAGGAACCCCTGGGGGATCCTAATTGGAAGCATCTGTAATAAATATAATAGCCTCGGCATTACATTCATCTTTATGATGTTGATTCTGCCAAACCAGGTAAAGACTTCCTTGTCCCATTTCTGCAGATCTAACTTGATTTGCCTTACCAACGGTGCCAAGTTCAATTCCAGAATTCTATTTAATTTCTTTGGTATTTTAGTCCCTAGGTAACCTATATGTGAGTTTGTCCATTTAAATGAGAAAAAGGTTGTTAATTGCTGTTGTTGTGCCATACTTCTCTCCACCCCCATTGCTTCCGATTTATTGTAATTCACTTAAAAATTTGAGAGTATCCCATATTTATCAATCTCTAATAACAGTGAGGGGAGAGATAGTGCTGGCATAGTTAGGAAAAACATCAAATCATCCGCAAATGCTGCGAGTTTATGTTCCCCACCTTTTACACGGATGCCCCTAATGTCTGTATTCAGCCTTATTGTTCTTAGAAAAGGTTCCAACGTCAGGATAAAGATAATTGGTGATAGGGGGCAACCTTGACGTGTCCCATTGCATATAGCAAAGGGTTCAGAAATACTTTAATTTATCTTAACTCTGGCTTTCGGTTGGGAATATAAACTCATAATCCATTTTTGCATCCCTTCTCCCAATCCTATATGTTGTTTTTAACCACTTAAGCCCCGGACCAATATACTGGCTAAAGACCCAAGGGGTTTTTACAGTTCGGGACTGCGTTGCTTTAACAGACAATTGCGCGGTCGTGCGACGTGGCTTCCAAACAAAATTGGCGTCCTTTTTTCCCCACAAATAGAGCTTTCTTTTGGTGGTATTTGATCACCTCTGCGGTTTTTATTTTTTGCGCTATAAACAAAAATAGAGCGACAATTTTAAAAAAATGCAATATTTTTTACTTTTTGCTATAATAAATATCCCCCAAAAACATATATAAAATTTTTTTTTCCCTCAGTTTAGGCCGATACGTATTCTTCTACCTATTTTTGGTAAAAACAATAACAATAATCGTTTATCGGTTGGTTTGCGCAAAATTTATAGTGTTTACAAAATAGGGGATAGTTTTTTTTCATTTTTTTTTTTTTTACTAGTAATGGCGGCGATCAGCGATTTTTTTTCATGACTGCGACATTATGGCGGACACTTCGGACAATTTTGACACATTTTTGGAACCATTGTCATTTTCACAGCAAAAAATGCATTTAAATTGCATTCTTTATTGTGAAAATGACAGTTGCAGTTTGGGAGTTAACCACAGGGGGCGCTGTAACATTTAGGGATCACCTAGTGTGTGTTTACTAGTGTAGGGGGGTGTGGCTGTAGGACTGACACCATCGATCGAGTCTTCCCTATAAAAGGGATCACTCGATCGATGCGCCGCCACAGTGAAGCACGGGGAAGCTGTGTTTACATGCGGCTCTCCCCGTGCTTCAGCTCCGGGGAGCGATCGCGACGGAGCGGCTAAAAACAAATAGCCACGCCGTCGTCCCGGATCGCTGCCCGAGCGGACCCGATCTTCGCATGTACCGGGGGGGTGCCGATCGGACCCCCCACCCACATCTAGCAGAGGACGGACAGGTACGTGATTGTGCCTGTCCGTGCCATTCTGCTGACGTAAATGTACATGAGGAGGTAGGAAACTGGTTAAAAAATTCCAGTCTACCCAATCAAATGCTTTTTCAGCATCAGTAGATATAAGTACTAGGGGTTTCTTATAGGACTGTGAGAAGTGGATAGCGTATCACGCGTTGTGTGTTTTCTCTACCTTCCCTCGCTGGAGTAAATCCAACTTGATCCTGATGTACTAAACAGGGAATGTATGGTATTAGTCTATTTGCTAATATTTTAGTAAAAATCTTTAAATCTACATTTAGTAGTGATATTGGGCGATAATTTGAACACTGTGCTGGGTCTTTCCCTTCCTTTGGTATAACAGCTATGTGTGCCATAAGGGCTTCTTCCAGCATCTTATGCCTTTCTCGTATAGAATTAAATGCATCTATAAACCTTGGCATCAGTTTTTCAGCGTAGGTCTTATAATATAATAGGGTAAATCCATCTGGTCCGGGAGCTTTACCTGGTTTTAGCATTTTAAGGGCGCTTATAAATTCTTCTGATGTAATTGGACCATCTATACTCCTCCCAATCTCCTCTGAATGTCTAGGCATTCCTGACCCCTCTATATATTCCTTTGATTCTCCGTCGCGAAGTAGAGTCTTTGGTGTATTTTGCTCATCTTTTAACTGATATAGACTCATATAGTAATTTCTAAATACTTTTGCGATTTCTTGTGAGGATTTACCTAACTTATCCCCTGATGTTTTAATGCACTCTATATGGTTTTGAGCCCTCGTTTCTCTTAGTGCTCTCGCTAACATCCTACTTGGTTTATTGCCGTATTCATAAAAGGCTTGTTTACATCGTCTTAAAGCGGAGGTTCACCCGTATATATGACTATTTCCCCCTAGATGGATGCTCGTTTTGTCTAGGGGAATCGGGTAGATGTTTTAAAATATGAGGCGTATTTACCGTTTACGAGATGCATCTTCTCCGTCGCTTCCGGGTATGGGCTGCGGGACTGGGCGTTCCTTCTTGATTGACAGTCTTCCGAGAGGCTTCCGATGGTCGCATCCATCGCGTCACGATTTTCCGAAAGAAGCCGAACGTCGGTGCGCAGGCGCAGTATAGAGCCGCACCGACGTTCGGCTTCTTTCGGCTACTAGTGACGCGATGGATGCGACCGTCGGAAGCCTCTCGGAAGGCTGTCAATCAAGAAGGAACGCCCGCTCCCGAAGACCCATACCCCGGAAGCGACGGAGAAGATGCATCTCGAAAACGGGTAAGTACGGCTCATATTTTAAAACAAATAGCCGATTCCCCTAGACCAAACGAGCAGGAATCTAAGGGGAAAAGGGCAAAAAAACAAACAAATGGGTGAACTCCCGCTTTAATGAGGCTTTTGCTTTATCTGTTAATAATAAGTTCAGTTCATCTCGAGCACTCTTCAATTTCTCCTCTATCTGTATTGCCAACGATTTTTTATGTGTTTTTTCCAATCTACGGATTTCCCCCAATAACGCTTCAATCTGCGCTCCCAACTGACGCTTCCTACGTGTTCCTAGTGAAATTAAAATTCCTCTAATGAAACACTTGTGTGTTTCCCAGATGCAGGTTGGGGTGACTTCCCCTACCTCATTAATAGAAAAGAACATTTCTAATTCTTGATCTTTTCCTCACATTCTGGGTCTTTCAGAAGGGATTCATTAATTTTCCAATGCCATTCACGTAATGACGGTTCTCCCCATTCCACTATGCAATTGGTAGGTGCGTGATCTGATTGAAAATGAGCCAATGGAGGCCTCCACTATACACTGCAAACAGTTTTGAAATATAAATATGTAATCTATTCTGGAGTATGATTTGTGTTTTGCAGAAAAAAACGTATAGTCTCTGTCATGTGTATGTGTATGTGTAGTCCTCCAACTATCTACCACCTGTATCTCTTGTAGAAGTTTCTTTGCTTTACTTAGTTTACTATACGCTATGTGCGAGGTACCTTTGGATGCGTCTAAAATAGGATCTAATGCCATATTCAACACGATGCCTTCCTTATTCTGATGTATTATATTTAAGTATTTCTCCAAAGCTGATACCTGTCCTTCATTGGGTAAGTATAAGTTAACCAAAGTCACCTTTTGGCCATATATGTATCCTTTTACAATAAGTAGACGCCCTTCCTCATCCTGGATTATATTTGATTCTTTCCATGATATCAATTTTGAAAAAATAATCGATACCCCCTTTGTCTTTGTTCCTGTTTCCCGAGGCACTATGATACACAGTTGGGAATCTGTAATTTCCTAATTTTGGAATTTTATTTTTCCTGAAATGTGTCTCCTGGAGGAATACAACATGCGCCTTTAATCTCCATAATTCTGCCAACAGTTTAGGCCGTTTCTCTGGGTTATTTAACCCCTTCACATTGTAAGAGGTCAAAGTAATCCTAGTCATTTTAATATTTCTCTCAGACTGTCCCAGATGGTTCAGAGAAGGAGAGGGGGAGGGGCAGAAAAAATAAAATAAAAAAGGTTTTATAGAGGCCGCTAACTGCGCCTCCAATCGATGTCTTCAAATCCGGTTGATCCCCTAGGATCCCAGAGAAGACAAAAAAAAAAAACCTACGCCTCCGACTTCCCTCCCAGCGGAGGAGAGGCGTAGCAATTGGGGGTAGTGGTAGACCAAGACGGAGAGCTGAGGCCTATGCCATCCTGCACCCGCCTATTTAAACCATTTTTATCACGGGATAACATTTGTCCCTGATTACAAATAAACTAAGCCCGCCTAACCGTTTACCTATACAGGATTAAACAGAAATATACAAGAATAAATACATTTGTCCCTGATTATAAATAAACTACACCCCCCTAACCGTTTACCTATACAGGATTAAACAAAAATATACAAGAATAAATACATTTGTCCCTGATTATAAATAAACTACACCCCCCTAACCGTTTACCTATACAGGATTAAACAAAAATATACAAGAATAAATACATTTGTCCCTGATTATAAATAAACTACACCCCCCTAACCGTTTACCTATGCAGGATTAAACAGGAATATACAGAAACAAATACAACATCCCTCCATCACATTCTCTCCCCCGCCTGCCAGCACATCCCCAAATCCACCAGCAGGGAGAGGGAAAAGGGAAAAGAACGGAAGGGAACAATTTATAAAAATAATAGCATAACCACCACCAGCAATAGATTTTTTTTCAGGTGATTGAATTAAACCGTTAACCTAAACCCATCTGAACGTTTATCTATACAGGAGTAAATACAGCATCCCTTCATTACATTATCATCCCTCCTCCTCCCCCCCCCCCCCCCCCCTGTCAGCACGTCCACATACCCACATAGATACAGATAAGTTGCCCCACAGAGAGGGAAAGCAGGGGCAAAAGAATAAGTACAAAGATACTGATATATCCACTAACAACAATGGGTTATTTCAGGTGGTTGGATAAAGCCTCCGATAAGTCCAGTTTTTCAAATAACGTGCCTACTATAAACCATTACCAACCAACCATTTCCGCTTGGCTTATTCCCTGACTCCCTAACTCCCTTACTCCCCATATTCCTTACCACTACATAAGCCTCCCAATGTACCTCATTTGAGGGATATTCTCCGAGAACACGGGACACAATCATTAACAATAATTACGCCCACATTTATAAGCCCTCTATTCATCGTTCATCCTTTATTATCCCATATTAGTTTCCCCTTCTGTATCTAATTCCTCCCCTCTTCCCTCTCTCCCTCTCTATCCCTCACCCCCCCTCACCCTATCCCCCCAATCCTTCTCCCCCATAAAGTGATACTACTATGTGCACACCCACCCTCTCTTGGGGGACCTTTCCCCAATAGTGTCTACCTCCCTGTGTTACGTGGTCCCTTCGCATTTGTGGGGAACTTCCTAAATTATACCCCCCCCCCCACCCCTGCGAAATAATAGAAAAAAATATAGATGAAAGTCTACCGTGCTATGGCACATAAATGTTGTTATAAAGTGAGAGAAGAACCCCTAATGTCCCTATTGCCTATCTGCTACCTATCTGTGAGAACCTCCCCTGAATCCTCCCTCCCTCCCCCCAACCGTCCCAAGGACAACCCCCCCTACACAACCCAGCCCCTCCAGACATCCCCAGCAGACCCCACCCCAAGAGAGAGAGAAGAGAAGAAAAAGAGAAAAAAAAAAGGCAGAAGTAGCACTTCAGACTACACTTAACTTTTAACACTTTAGCGACTAAGAAATATGGGAAAGGGAGAAAAAAAATAACAAGGGATTTGTACATTGTATATCCCATATTATGCTCTTCACCCCTTTAGAATAATTTAGGTTGTTATTTAGTCCATGTTATTGATTTATGAGGTATAATCCGTTATAGTTGATAGTTCAATCCATTTGGGGACCTCTATAGGTGCTGTCTACAAGAACCTAAATAGCTCTGGAAGTTGGTCAGGGGTACGTAAGTTAAAACTCCCCACCCCCCCTTTCTTACAAACACCGCTAACGGGTACCCCCATCTATATGTAGCTCCACTGCCAAGTATATGGTCTAGTAGCGGTTTTAGCATGCGTCGCCTGCGTTTAGTCTGCCTGTAAAGGTCTGGGAAAATTTGGATCTCCCCACCGTCATATTCCAGGGCCCCCGTCTGCCAGGCCGCCCTACAAATGTCCTCCTTAATCCTGAAAAAATGTATCCTACAGAGCACGTCCCGGGGGTGGCTCTGGTTGCGATGTTTAATACCTGGTATTCTATGCACCCGATCCATTTCCATACTAGTATTTGGAGGGTTCTTAGGAAGTTCATTTAACCGCTTAACGACCGCCACATGTATATGTACGTCCACAGAATGGCACGTACAGGCATATGGAGCTGAAGAACGGGGAGAGCCGTATGTAAACACGGCTTCCCCGTGCTTCACTGTAGCGGCGCATCGATCGAAAATTGTCCGAAGTGTCCGCCATAATGTCGCAGTCATGAAAAAAATCGCTGATCGCCGCCATTAGTAGTAAAAAAAAAAATAATTAATAAAAATGCAATAAAACTATCCCCTATTTTGTAAACGCTATAAATTTTGCGTAAACCAAATTGATCAACGCCTTTTGCGATTTTTTTTTACCAAAAACAGGTAGAATACATATTGGCCTAAACTGAGGAAAAAAAAAATTGTTATATATGTTTTTGAGGGATATTTATTATAGCAAAAAGTAAAAAATATTTAATTTTTTTTCAAAATTGTCGCTCTATTTTTGTTTATAGCGCAAAAAATAAAAACCGCAGAGGTGATCAAATACCACCAAAAGAAAGCTCTATTTGTGGGGAAAAAAGGACGCCAATTTTGTTTGGGAGCCACGTCGCACGACCACGCAATTGTCTGTTAAAGCGATGCAGTGCCGAATCGCAAAACCTGGCCTGGGCATTTAGCAACAAAATGGTCCGGGGCTTAAGCGGTTAATATGCTCAGTACAACATCTCTTAATGCTGGCCCTTCAATCGTCTCCGCAATACCTTTAATCCTTATATTGTTTCTTCTGCTCCTGTTCTCATTTTCTTCTGAGTATAACTGTAACATTGTTATTTGGGAGTTTTGTGTATGGACCTTCTCCTCCAGAATTTTCAGACGTAACTCCCTGAACTACCTCCACACTCTGGGCCAGATTCTCGTAGATATCCGGCGGCGTAACGTATGTCCTTTACGTTACTCTGCCGCAAGTTTAACGGGCAAGTGCCTGATTCCCAAACCACTTACCTGTAAACTTGCTGCGGCGTAGCGTAAAGTCCACCCGCGCAAGCACTCCTAATTCAAATGATCCTGGTAGGGGGCGTGGATCATTTAAATTAGGCGCGCTCCCGCGCCGATCGTAGTGCGCATGCTCCGTCGGGTAAATTACCCGACGTGCATTGCGCTAAATGACGTCGCACGGACGTCCTTTGTTTTGACGGTAACATAAATGGCGTCCAGCGCCATTCACGGACGACTTACGCAAACGACGTTAAATTTTCAAATTGCGACGTGGGAATGACGGCCATACTTAACATTGAGTACGCCACCTAGGGGGCATGTTTATCTTTACGCTGCGTATCGCTTACGGAAACTACGTAAAAACCCTACGACGGGCAAGCGTACGTTCGTGAATCGGCGTGACTAGTCATTTGCATATTCTACGCTGATCGCAAAGGAAACGCCACCTAGCGGTCAGCGTAGATATTGCAGCCTAAGATACAACGGTGCTGGCCGTCGTATCTTAGGCATGTTTAAGTGTATCTCAGTTTGAGAATACACTTAAACATACGACGGCCTTAGATTCGGACTTACGTTGGCGTATCTGCTGATGCGCCGGCGTAATTCTTTGAGAATATGGCCCTCTGTAACCTATTCTCAATTACAGCTACTTTCCTATTTACTCCTTCAATCTCCTCTCTAATGGGGCCGGCAAAGTTAGCCATCAACTCCTGAATGTCTGCTCTAGTAGGCAAAGCTTGTATCAGTAGTAGTAGCTGTCTGATATTTGGTTCACCCTCTGTCCCATCCGTTTCTCTACTGTGTGGATCAGGCATGCATACCTGTATCTCCTTACAGTTTATCTGAGCAGCCCCGCTCTTTGAGATATCGCCAGTGTCAGTTCCTGGGGTAACATCCCCCGCCGCTGCCATATCTCCTACCTGCTGCTGCTGACGCTGATCTCGCTGTGAGGTAGAGATAGCTGGTGCGTGCGCGCTGGTTTCAGGTAGGGATATCCGCATTCCTCCTCTATCAGTCCCAAGGCTTTCACTCCCGCTCTGCTTGGCGTCCTGCCTTCCAGCCGTATAGCGCGTAGTATAGCGGTGCATAGGTGTATACAGATACGGCACCACAGGATTTCTGCCCCGCCTGGACATAAGCAGGGGTACAGGAAGGCGATCCGTCGATCGTGAACTGTGCGGGGTATGCGGGCTATGCAGGCTGCTTATCCCCCGTGAGCACCGGTCTCCTTGTCGGGTGCGGTCCTGGCAATCTTGGCCGTCAAGCTCTCACCTGACGCTTCCTCACTCCATCATGATCGGCCACTCCCCCATCAATCGGAAGTCCCCTACAAAATGAAATTTCTAAAGGAAAAAAGTTATTTAAAACTGATCGCGGCTATAATGAATTGTCGGGTCCCGGCAATACAGATAAAACTCATTGAAAAAAACGGCATGGATTCCCCCCCCAGTCCATTAACAGGCCCTTTCTGCACCCACCCCCAAAGCTCCTTGTCCCCATTTTGATGGGGACAAGGGCCTCATCCCCACAAATCTTGCCCGGTAGGGGTGGAGATCTTATCAGATTCTTGAAGCCCCCTTTAACAAGAGGACTCCCAGAGCCTGCCCCCCCCCCCCCATGTGAATTGGTAACGGGTACCATTTCACCAAAAAGTTGTAAAAAAGACAAGAGACGAGACCTTTATTAAAAATTCAAATGTCCAGCGATGTCCCTTCATCTTCTATTCCGCTGCGACGAACCGAAGAAAAAAAAAAGCTGCAACAGCTCCGCCTCCCTGAGAGGCTCCCGCCGACTGAAACTTCTTTCGCTTTGACAGCTGTTATATAGCTAAGGGCTGGGCCACCTGGTGACGTAAACAGGTGGCCCCGCCCCCAGCTATATAACAGCTGTCACCGGCGGGAGAAGCATCACTCGGCGGAGCTTCCAGTGGAGGTGGAACTGTTGCAGCTTTTATTTATTTTTTACTTTTTTTTTTTATATTTAAAGCGGGAGTTCACCCTAAAACATTTTTTTAACCTTGGATCCATGCTCATTTTGTCTAGGGGAATCTGCTAGTTTTTTTAAAATCAAAGCAGTACTTACCGTTTTAGAGAGCGATCTTCTCCGCTGCTTCCGAGTATGGTCTTCGGGACTGGGCGTTCCTATTTGATTGACAGTCTTCCGACAGGCTTCCGACGGTCGCATACATCGCGTCACGAGTAGCCGAAAGTCGGTGCGGCTCTATTCAGCGCTTGGCACTGTCGTTCGGCTACTTTCGGAAAATCGTGACGCGATGGATGCGACTGTCGGAAGACTGTCAATCAAATAGGAACGCCCAGTCCCGCAGCCCATACCCGGAAGCGGCGGAGAAGATCGCTCTCTACAACGGTAAGTACAGCTTCGATTTTAAAAGCTTCGATTTTAAAAAAAATAGCCGATTCCCCTAGACTAAATGAGCATCAATCTAATGTTAAAAATGTACATTTCCGGGTGAACCTCCACTTTAATAAAGGACTTGTCCCGAAATGTCTTTTGTAAAAAATTATATTTTTTTGTGAAATGGGGGGGGACATTGTACCCAGTTACCAATTCACATAGGGGGGGCCTGGATCTGGGGGTCCCTTTGTTAAAGGGGGCTTCCAGATTCCGATAAGCCCCCCGCCTGCAGACCCCCACAACCACCAGGCAGGGGTTGTGGGGATGAGGCCCTTTTCCCCATCAATATGGGGACAAGGTGCTTTGGGGTGGGGGGGCGCAGAACCCCCCTTCCCCAAAGCACCCTCCCCATGTTGAGGGCATGTGGCCTGGTGTGATTCAGGAAGGGGGGGCACTCTCTTGTCCCCCCTCTTTTCCTGTGGCCTGCCAGGTTGCGTGCTCGGATAAGGGCCTGGTATGGATTTTGGGGGGAACCCCCACGCAATTATTTTTTATTTTTTATTTTGGTTTGGGGTTCCTCTTAATATTCATACCAGACCCAAAGGACCCTCGTCCTATAATCCCCTCATCACTGTCACTCCTATAAAAGACGGTTCTCGTTGTTTCCTCACTCTCTGACTAAGGTCCATGAATAAAGAAATGATCTGGTAGGAGATCAGAGGACCCATTTACTAGTTACCTTGAGGGGGGAATTGTAAGATCCTCATAGACAAAGCTGCCTGATGTGGGCGGAGTCCTGGATTAGGGGAACCAATCAGCTCATGTCTAGTAATAATCTTTGTATCTCTATTTTAGTAGATGGACGGGAGATGAGAAAAACCTCAGAGGATTGTCTCACTTTGTCTCCAGACTGTAAAGTAGAAGATGAGGACATCACACAGTATAGTCCAGGAGAAAACCCGACTACCTCAAATGTCCATCCGACACCACACAGTGTAGATGGACCATCGTATTCCTCTTATCCTGAGGAACCTCAGACTGTGCGGGACGGTGCCGGACCATCGTATTCCTCTTATCCTGAGGAACCTCAGACTGTGCGGGACGGTGCCGGACCATCGTATTCCTCTTATCCTGAGGAACCTCAGACTGTGCGGGACGGTGCCGGACCATCGTATTCCTCTTATCCTGAGGAACCTCAGACTGTGCGGGACGGTGCCGGACCATCGTATTCCTCTTATCCTGAGGAACCTCAGACTGTGCGCGACGGTGCCGGACCATCGTATTCCTCTTATCCTGAGGAACCTCAGACTGTGCGGGACGGTGCCGGACCATCGTATTCCTCTTATCCTGAGGAACCTCAGACTGTGCGGGACGGTGCCGGACCATCGTATGCCTCTTATCCCGAGGAACCTCAGACTGTGCGGGACAGTGCCGTCCTTCCAACAGATAAGAAGTTTTTCTGTGCTGAGTGCGGGAAGTGTTTCAGTTTCAAAAGCAGTCTTTATTATCATAAGAAATCTCACACAGGTGAGAAGCCTTTTTCCTGTCCTGAGTGCGGGAAATGTTTTTCACAGAAGTCCAATCTTTCCACACATCAGAAATCTCACACGGGGAAGAAGCCTTTTTCCTGTTCTGAGTGCGGGAAATGTTTTTTACAGAAGTCCTATCTTTTTATACATCAGAGATCTCACACGGGGGAGAAGCCATATTCTTGTCCTGAGTGTGGGAAATGTTTTGCATATAAGTCCCATTTTTCCAGACATCAGAGATCACACACAAGGGAGTTGCTTTTTTCCTGTTCTGAGTGCGGAAAATGTTTTTCAGAGATGTCCAGTCTTTCCACACATCAGAGATCTCACAGGGGGTTGAAGCCTTTTTCCTGTCCTGAGTGTGGGAAATGTTTTTCAGATAAGTCTAGTCTTTCCACACATCAGAGATCTCACACGGGGGAGAAGCCATATTCTTGTCCTGAATGTGGGAAATGTTTTGCACATAAGTCCTATCTTTCCTCGCATCAGAGATCACACACGAGGGAGTTCCCTTTTTCCTGTTCTGAGTGCGGGAAATGTTTTTTAGATAAGTTTACTCTTTCCAAACATCAGAGACTTCACATGGGGGAGAAGCCACATTCCTGTACTGAGTGCGGGAAATGTTTTTCGTTTAAGTCCAGTCTTAATTCACATAAGAGATCTCACACGCGAGAGAAGCCGTATTCATGTTCTGAGTGTGGGAAATGTTTTTCAAAGAAGTCCAATTTTAACACGCATCAAAGATCTCACACAGGGGAGAAGCCTTATTCCTGTCCTGAGTGCGGGAAATGTTTTTCAGACAAGCGCAGTCTTAACATCCACCAAAAGTGTCACACAGGGGAGAAGCCTTATTCCTGTCCTGAGTGCGGGAAATGTTTTTCAACAAACTCTATTCTTTCCACACATAAGAGATCTCACACGGGGGAGAAGCCGTATTCTTGCCCTGAGTGCGGGAAATGTTTTTCAGATAAGTCCAGTCTTTCCACACATAAAAGATCTCACACGGGGGAGAAGCCGTATTCTTGCCCTGAGTGCGGGAAATGTTTTTCAGATAAGCGCAGTCTTAACAGCCACCAAAGGTGTCACACGGGGGAGAAGCCGTATTCTTGCCCTGAGTGCGGGAAATGTTTTTCATATAAGTCAGTTTTTTCCAAACATCAGAGATCTCACACAGGGGAGAAGCCACATTCCTGTCCTGAGTGCGGGAAATGTTTTTCAGATAAGCGCAGTCTTAACAGCCACCAAAGGTGTCACACGGGGGAGAAACCGTATTCCTGTCCTGAGTGCGGGAAATGTTTTTCAGCGAAGTCCAATCTTTACGCACATCAGAGATCTCACACAGGGGAGAAGCCGTATTCCTGTCCTGAGTGTGGGAAATGTTTTTCAGAGAAGTCCAGTCTTTCCACACATCAGAGATCTCACACGCGGGAGAAGCCGTATTCCTGTTCTGAGTGTGGGAAATGTTTTTCAAAGAAGTCCCATCTTTACAGACATCAGAGATCTCACACAGGGGAGAAACCGTATTCCTGTCCTGAGTGTGGGAAATGTTTTTCAGATAAGTCTGATCTATCCACACATCAGAGATTTCACACGGGGGAGAAGCTGTATTCCTGTCCTGAGTGTGGGAAATGTTTTTCAGTGAAGTCCCATCTTTCCACACATCAGAGATCTCACACGGGGGAGAAGCCGTATTCCTGTCCTGAGTGCGGGAAATGTTTTTCAGATAGGTCCGGTCTTTCCAAACATAAGAGATCTCACATGGGGGAAAAGCTGTATTCCTGTCCTGAGTGAGGGAAATGTTCCTCACTGAAGTCCTGTCTTCCTGTACATCAGGGGTCCCACACAACCCTCGAGGTGTATTAGTGAGTGCGGGAAATGTCTTGTATATGAATGTTGCTGGACATGTGGGGAAGAAGCACACCCTGATATACACCTCAGATATACTCCATGGCTGATCTTCATCATGTAAGAAACACTTCATAAGGAGATCAGAGATCACCAAAGACATGGATGAAGTGTTGTGCCGTGTTGGCCATTGAAAGCAGGATAAAAATAATAATGGAGTCATTCTCTCATTGGCTGAGTACATTTTGTGGTGGAAGATTTCACAGACATTTAGGGATCTATTATAAAACAAATTGTAGAATGAATGTGACACGCGTTCCTCCAATCATGACAAATATTGGATCATCGACTCCCTCTAGTGGCAAAAATCTGGCCCTGTGGTTTTAATACCGACCATTGACATAAAACAGAAAATACCACATTTGGCCGTTAGATGGCGCTAAGTATCATAGAAATTATCTCCATCTAGTGGCCAAATGCAATTATTTTCATTTTAAATGAATGGAAACCATTCGACCAGCACAGCAAATATCCTAATAACATTCATCTTTCCCCCATTCACACAGAAGGAATGTACATGGACTTTCCCCGGGGGAATTGCTATGCACATATTTTATGAATAGACCCCTAAATGTCAGGAGACGTTTATATAAAGATGGGAAGTATGGAGCAGATAAATGAATAGACCTCCTAGCAATGTTATTACCACGCTGCAGCTAGGGGGAGCTCTAATGTGTGAGCACAGCAGAGTGATCCCATCTAGCTCACATTAACCCTTTCACTGTCAGAGATGTTTTTGCACATTTTGGACCTAAAGATAAAATACAACCCCCAAACATATATTACCTGATAGCAGAGGCCCTGGAGAATAAAAATTTCTTCTTAATATCCAGGTTTATTTTCTCCTATCCCCCCATTTTCTATGGTGTGATCTTTTCTACAATGCTTTGTTACAATACACAACGTGTTACATTATTATATTGTACGACTCCGCCTCCACATTCCAGATAAGTCATTTTCCTGACCAATTGCCTTTCTACCTTTTTACTAGGGTTGTCCCGATACCACTTTTTTAGGACCGAGTACAAGTACCGATACTTTTTTTCAAGTAGTCGCCGATACCGAATATCGATACTTTTTTTTAATGTCATGTGACCGTTTTCAAACCACAATACAGACCAAAGATATTTTCTTTAGAATTATGAAGAACTGGTACATCATGGTGTGGGGCTGTTTTTTATCATACGGTACTGGAAAACTACATATCATTGAAGTAGTGATCACTGTCAGTGCAGCTCATCGGTGCCAGTGCCCAAAAGTGCAGCAAGCCAGTGCCACCTATCAGTGCAGATCAGTGCCCATTAGTGCATCAGTGCAGGGAGGCAGCTTATTAGTGCATCTCATAAGTGCCACCCAATCAATGCCACCTATCAGTGCCATCCATTTATGAGTGCAATTCAATCAATGCCAGTGCCACCTATCAGTGCCATCCAATGGTGCCATCCAATTTGTGTTCGATGTCACAAAAAAAAAAAAAGTATTCTATTTTGGTATCGGGAGTATTTGCGCGAGTACGAGTACTAGCGCAAATACTCGGTATCGGTCCCGATACCGATACTGGTATCGGTATCTGGACAACCCTACTTTTTACTATTTCCTGATTCTATGACTAATCTGTTTAAAAGTAAAATTTTAATAAAAAAATGCATTGAAGAGAAAAAAAGTTGTGTGTGTCGGTGGTGTAAGGCTTGCTAGAGTTCCCCCATAATATCAATGCATTGTGAGGCTTGCTAGAGTTCCCCCATAATATCAATGCATTGTGAGGCTTGCTAGAGTTCCCCCATAATATCAATGCATTGTAAGGCTTGCTAGAGTTCTCCCATAATATCAATGCATTGTAAGGCTTGCTAGAGTTTCCCCATAATATCAATGCATTGTAAGGCTTGCTAGAGGTCCCCCATAATATCAATGCTTGTAGAGATGTATCCTTTAACCCAGAACTGTTAGGATTAATTACACAGAAGCTAGAAACAGCCTTGCAATATGTTATTGTGTACGTGCAATAGAACAAATACATCTTGCATAACAAGATAGGGCATGCGGTAGAACAAGTCTTAGCTGGTTACACGCTCAGGAATGTTGTATAATTGTGACGTACTGTATTACTTGTATAAACTAATTACTTTACTATGATTGGCTGAACCAAGGGCGTTCCTTTTCTTGTATGTTTTGAATAAGTGCAATGCCCACGAGGAATAAAATTGTAGTTTTTGATCCACCATATCCCTGTGTGTGTCTTGACTAACCGATGCATCAGAGACTCTCCATACATCCAGAAGTCCTGAAGCCCGGGTCCAGTTGAACCACCAACCTCACAGGTGGAATGAGAAGAATTGCTGGTGGTGTTGTCACCTGTCACAGCCGTCACACCTGGTTTCCCGGCCAATGCACCAGATAAATGTTGCAGCAAAACGGCTCTTTGAGTTCTGGGAAACCAGGAATGGACTCCGGACACGGACTCCAGGAAAACAAACCTTTAATTTCACCAGGGAAATGACCCAGCACCGACTTCCTGCTTCAGTGATTCCGACCTAACACGTTCTTGCAGCCGGTCTATAATCTCTCGGTCGAATGTTCCCTTTGGCCCATAGCAGGGCCAATCTTTTTCACACAATACATCTAATCTTTTAGGACTGAGTTTCAGTTTTCAACCTTTGCAGAAACCCTTCCTAAAATTTGCGGTTAAACACTGTAAGGGGACAAAACGAATGACTGGTTTCCACCCATTATGTAGCCTGCAGACACATAGGGTTGGGTAAGGTTTTGAGAATTCGGTGAGGGGTCTGAATTCTCGACACAAATAGGGTTACTAGACAACACTTTCCCCTATCAGCGACTGACGCGGTCTCCCGGGTGAGAAATACACTTACACGGGGGGGGTCCACACTCACTTCGTTGCTGAGCAACGTCTCATACAGACACAATTCATACCAACCTCTACCACCCAATTGTTACTGACTGAGTTCTGCCCGAGAAGCGCAACCTTCCAATGGGTTTTCCTCAGGAGATGATCAGGCTCTCCTTCCCTCAAATATCGTTGAGAGGCCCCACCTGACAGATATCCCAAATCAAAAAGTAGAGATCTCACCTGTTCCTGACGTTGGAGCTCCAATTGTTTGGTTCCCGAGTCCGATTCGAGACAGGGTGGTCCTGGAACAGACAATTGAGATGTAGCGTGGTCTCTCAGACAATTGGTCTGGGAGGGGGGGTGCCAGAGACAACGCGGCAACTCAAGAGGCTGTCTCCAGCAGGCCAGTCACTGTGGGTCTGGTGGAATGCCACCTGCCACACCTGGTTTCCTGGCCAATGCACCCAGAGAAATGTTGCAGCAAAATGGCTTTTTGAGTTCTGGGAAACCAGGAATGGACTCCGGACACGGACTCCAGGAAAACAAACCTTTTGTTTAACCAGCAAAATGACTTTGCACCGACTCCTGCCAGAATGCCAAGTGGGCTCTTATAGGTGTTTACAACGTATATACACTGCTCAAAAAAATGGAAGGAACACTTGAAAACACATCAGATCTCAACAGGGAAAAATATCATGATGGAAATCTATACTGGTATGGACTGGGTAATGTGTTGGGATCTATACTGGTATGGACTGGGTAATGTGTTGGGATCTATACTGGTATGGACTGGGTAATGTGTTTGGATCTATACTGGTATGGACTGGGTAATGTGTTTGGATCTATACTGGTATGGACTGGGTAATGTGTTTGGATCTATACTGGTATGGACTGGGTAATGTGTTAGGATCTATACTGGTATGGACTGGGTAATGTGTTAGGATCTATACTGGTATGGACTGGGTAATGTGTTGGGATCTATACTGGTATGGACTGGGTAATGTGTTAGGATCTATACTGGTATGGACTGGGTAATGTGTTGGGATCTATACTGGTATGGACTGGGTAATGTGTTGGGATCTATACTGGTATGGACTGGGTAATGTGTTGGGATATATACGGGTATGGACTGGGTAATGTGTTGGGATATATACGGGTATGGACTGTGTAATGTGTTAGGAACTATACTGGTATGGACTGGGTAATGTGTTAGGATCTATACTGGTATGGACTGGGTAATGTGTTAGGATCTATACTGGTATGCAGTGGCGGCTCTCCTGTACTCGCTTCTGTCAGATGCGAGTGAGGAAATGTCGATAAATGTCTCTTCCTGTATACACTGTGATCAGCCGTGATTGGGCACAGCTGATCACGTGGTAAAGAGTCTCTATCAGAAACTTTTTATCGAGATCGGTGTTGTGGTGTGTCAGACTGACACACAACAATAGCGATTGCCACGCTGCGCGCCCCCATAGGGCACGTGATCGCGGCTTATCCTGCTGGACATCATATGACGCCCAGTCAGGATAACTGAACCACTTCCCGGTCTTCATTTTGCTATAGGACGGGTGGGAAGTGGTTAAAAGTCTTCACAGGTCATCAGGTTAAAGGTAACTCTGAATAATGGGCCTAGAGTGCAGGGGTCAGGAATATATCATATACAGTGGTCAGGAGTATATCATATACAGGGGTCAGGAGTATATCATATACAGGGGTCAGGAGTATATCATCTACAGAGGTCAGGAGTATATCATATACAGGGGTCAGGAGTATATCATATACAGTGATCAGGAGTATATCATATACAGAGGGAACAATCGTGAATTCCAGACTGGACTATGCTAACGCCCTGTACCTCGGACTCCCAAAGTACCAAATCTCCCGTCTGCAAGTCGTTCAGAATACGGCCGCCAGACTGGTGACTGGGAAAAAAAAATGGGAATCAATCTCACCTTCGTTGAGAACCCTTCACTGGCTGCCAGTAAAAGACAGAATTGCATTTAAAGCACTCTGCCTGACACATAAGTGCATCCATGGGAAGGCTCCGCAATATCTTTGCGACAAGATAGAACCTCACAATTCGAATCGCGTTCTGCGATCCACCGACCAAAATCTGGTCAGGGTACCAAAAACCAAATACAAGTCCAAAGGAGAAAGAAGGTTTGCTTTTCAAGGTCCGAGACTATGGAACGCTTTACCAACCAGCGTTCGGTTGGAGGAAAACCACCTGACTTTCAGAAGACAGATCAAAACTCTGCTCTTTTGATGTCATGAGACACGAACAACTAGCGCCCAGAAGCGATTCAGTTTGCATGCGCCGCACTTTATAAGTTTTTCATTCATTCATTCAGAGGTCAGGAGTATATTATATACAGTGATCAGGAGTATATCCTATACAGAGGTCAGGTGTATATCATGTACAGGGGTCAGGAGTATATCATATACAGAGGTCAGGAGTATATTGTAACGGCTACCCATGTAGTGCGAGGGTCTCAGCCGTTGGAGACGTCCTTTTCCCTGGCAAGCTGCGATATGCAGGTACCGCCGGTATATCCCATCGAACGCCCTTCCAAGAAACGATACGGCTACGTTTGCAGAGTCAAGCAGGACTGACTTTTAATGCCACATTTTTCTTCCTTATATCTGGTTACAAACTGTACAGAAACAAATGACACCCCCCCCCAGGGGGGACTTCAATACACATACTTTGAAACAATGGCATTCCCTTGAGCCAATCAGCCGCTAGACGTTTTGGCTCCTACTTAGCTCGATCAGACAATAGAATTCAATTAACCTTTAAAACAATTATCACTCACACATAATCCCCATCAGCCTACACCTCACAGGAGGCTGTTACCTACACAAAAGAGAGTTCATTAGCTATGCGAAGGGTACATTAGCAGTGAAAGAGACCATTGTCCAATTAACCCTTTGAGCTCAGAATACAATGTGGTACATCCAATTGTGACAAGCCATGCAGTTCCTTGTAGTCCTCCCTGCATGAAGATTATCGATGTCCAGGCAGCATGCATATGTCCGTTACACTACTCCCCTTTTGTGGAACACTCCGGCAGACCCGGATTGATCCTTTTCGGATCAACTTGGGGATGTCCGGTCTGCTGTTAGGGTAAAAGTTCCGTTTGCCTGGACAGTCCGTCGGCCTTCCCATTGGCTTACCAGGTCGGTAGCTGATGGTGACGGTGAATAATATAATTCAGTTCTGGAACAGTCACTTGCTTTGCTCTCTCAATGGCTCCCAAAACCTGTTGCTGATGCTCTTGGGACAGATACGGCACCACCTGGATGCAAATCCCATTTAATCTTTTGACAATTTCCGCCTGTTTGTGTATTTCAATGTTCAAGCCACGGGACATCTCATAATACATGACATAGTGTCGGTGCATCTCTGATTTCTCACTGGCCAACTTGTCACATTCCCATTTTAGACTGTGATATTGTGCCGGATCTATAGTACATGTCGGGGAAGGTAGTCTTACCCGGTTCTCAGCAGCAAGTGGGTTGATTCCAGCAACGCGGGTGGTCACGGGACAAGCAGCAGCAGGTGTAGGTAAATAAGCCAAAGTCAGAGGGCCAATGTCGTTGCCCAGCACCACCTCGGCAGGTAGGTTGTCCATGATACCAACTGTGGTCTTTCCTGACCCGGCTCCCCAGTCTAAGTGCACCCGGGCGGTGGGTACGCGAAATACAGCACCCCCTGCGACCCGGACGGCAACTGTGCGAGTGGACACGTTCTCTGGCTTTACCAGATGTTTTTGAATCAGAGTGATAGTAGTCCCGGAATCTCTTAGGCCTTGTGCTACTTGTCCATTCACTCGTACCTCCTGACGGTGATGCTGCCGGTTATCCGGAGAGGCCGCTTGTATTGGGTCTACCTCATACCAAATTCCCAGACATTCCTCAGGGCCCCCCTCGTTCTCCAGGCAGTGGGCCGCAGAGGGACGTGATGGAGTGACTTCTGTGTTGGGTGTTGTGCGTCTCCAATTGTTATTTGTAGCTCTCAAAGGGCAATAACGAGCAATATGTCCCGTGTTGCTGCAGTGATGGCACGTCACCCTAGGCGAATCCCGGGGGTAGTTGCTAGGCCCCTGAGGACGTGGTGGGACTGGAGCCCGAAACTCTGGGCGTGGGGTGACGGTTGGAGTACGCGGTTCTACCTTCTGAGCCAGCCGCATAGTACCCTGGCTTACTTTCCTTGTCTCCGCGTACTCATCTGCTAGCCGAGCCGCCTCGTTTAAGTTAGCGGGACGGCGATCTCGTACCCAGTCTTGTATGTCTGCGGCCAGGTCTTGGAAGAAATGTTCCATTCGGAACAGCTGCAATACTTCCTCCCCGGTGTTGGCCTTGCACCCTTGGACCCAAAGGGATGCCACCCTTTGTAACTGGTTGGCCCATTCCATGTGGGAGTCCACAGCCATCTTCTTGGACTCCCGGAAGCGCCGGCGGTAGGCTTCTGGAGTTACGGCGTATCGAGTTAGCAGCGCCTTTTTAACTTGCTGGTATTGTAAAATATCCTCTGGAGCAAGAGCCCGAAAGGCTTCATTGGCTTTGCCCAACAATTTCCCCGACAAAATAGTGACCCATTGGTCTGGTGGTACCTGGTGTAGTGAGCACTGCCTCTCAAAATCCGCCAAATATCCATCGATTTCCTCCTCACTTTCTACAAAAGCTTTAAATGCAGTGAACGGTATTTTCTTTCCTGTAGCAGCAGATGGGGGGGTAGGAACTGCAGGTGTAATGGGCTGTCTCGCTCTTACCAGTTCCAGTTCTTGTCCCCTCTTCGTTTGTATCTCCTCCCTTGCTTCCCGGAACAGCTGGTTTATTAGTTCCACGGACGTTTCTGGATACAAGGATAATCTCCGCTGTACAATCCCAGTAATTACATCTTCTTTGCTGACAGGTGCAAGGGGCTCAGTTCCTTCCATGGATCCATCCATTTCGTCCAGCCCCAGCAGTTCAGCTATCAGCTCCCTCCGTGGTCTGTTGCTGGCGCTCCTACCACGACTCTCCAATAGATCTTTTAGTGTGGATCTTTTCAGCCTGGCGTACTGCGACTCCATTCAGCACTTGCTCTTTGGATAAAAGGACCATCCCACCGCTGCCAACCAATGTAACGGCTACACACTGGTGTGAGGGTCTCAGCCGCTGGAGACGTCCTTTTCCCTGGCAAGCTGCGATATGCAGGTACCGCCGGTATATCCCATCGAACGCCCTTCCAAGAAACGATACGGGCTACGTTTGCAGAGTCAAGCAGGACTGACTTTTAATGCCACATTTTTCTTCCTTATATCTGGTTACAAACTGTACAGAAACAAATGACACTCCCCCCCCAGGGGGGACTTCAATACACATACTTTGAAACAATGGCATTCCCTTGAGCCAATCAGCCGCTAGACGTTTTGGCTCCTACTTAGCTCGATCAGACAATAGAATTCAATTAACCTTTAAAACAATTATCACTCACACATAATCCCCATCAGCCTACACCTCACAGGAGGCTGTTACCTACACAAAAGAGAGTTCATTAGCTATGCGAAGGGTACATTAGCAATTAGCAGTGAAAGAGACCATTGTCCAATTAACCCTTTGAGCTCAGAATACAATGTGGTACATCCAATTGTGATAAGCCATGCAGTTCCTTGTAGTCCTCCCTGCATGAAGATTATCGATGTCCAGGCAGCATGCATATGTCCGTTACATATATCATATACAGTGGTCAGGAATATATCATATACAGTGGTCAGGAATATATCATATACAGTGGTCAGGAGTATATCATATACAGAGGTCAGGAGTATATCATATACAGTGGTCAGGAGTATATCATATACAGGGGTCAGGAGTATATCATCTACAGAGGTCAGGAGTATATCATATACAGGGGTCAGGAGTATATCATATACAGGGGTCAGGAGTATATCATATACAGTGATCAGGAGTATATCATATACAGAGGTCAGGAGTATATCATATACAGAGGTGAGGAGTATATCATATACAGTGATCAGGAGTATATCCTATACAGAGGTCAGGTGTATATCATGTACAGGGGTCAGGAGTATATCATATACAGAGGTCAGGAGTATATCATATACAGAGGTCAGAAGTATATCATATGCAGTGGTCAGGAGTATATCATATACAGAGGTCAGCAGTATATCATATACAGGGGTCAGGAGTATATCATATACAGGGGTCAGGAGTATATCATATACAGTGGTCAGGAGTATATCCTATACAGAGGTCAGGAGTATATCATATACAGAGGTCAGGAGTATATAATATACAGTGGTCAGGAGTATATAATATACAGTGGTCAGGAGTATATCATATACAGAGGTCAGCAGTATATCATATACAGGGGTCAGGAGTATATCATATACAGGGGTCAGGAGTATATCATATACAGGGGTCAGGAGTATATCATATACAGGGGTCAGGAGTATATCATATACAGAAGTCAGGAGTATATCATATACAGTGGTCAGGGTGTTCTTCTGACAATAATTAGAGAGAAAAGTCTCTCCTGTACGGTTCTCTCCTTGACATATCGTAGAATGAAGCCGTATTGTTCTTTCAGTGTCATCATTCCGTGTTCTGTCCATTTCCACACCGACACCAACATCTCCTCCACCATCCCGCTGTATTTGTTGTCTCACCATGTTTCCAATGATGGAGATCCAGAGACTGACCGGGGTCTTCTTCTCCATGTCACCAGACCACCTCTTCCTCTAAAGGCAATAGAAAGATTGCTGGCGCAAGTGAAAATATTTTAAATTATAGTAGTGGGTGTGCCACAATCAAGAAAGAAGGGTCAAGACACCTGATGGTGCCTGGTCCTTTAAGGAATGTGTGTGGTAAGTGGGGAGTGCAATCCAATTACCACACACACCTCTTCCTCTACTATTGGGGTGCTGGGCTTTTCTATGACTACTCGGGACCCCCAACCTCCTCTATAGGATTGTGAAGATTTCTATCCTATTTATTAAGAAGCTGAAGAAGATGTCCATGATGTAGATGAGGGTCACATATAGTATGAGCAGCATCACCCTTCACTCTGTCACCAAGACCTAGTCTGGCAATGCCCAGAATAATACCAATTAGTCTCTGACCAATCTCACGGTTTGGATGGAATTTCCCCTTATATCAGTGGTCAGTGTAGTGGTCCCTTACATTGGTGACCAATGGGAGAAGGACCCCCTTATATCAGTGGTCAGTGTAGTGGTCCCTTACATTGGTGACTAGTGTTGCTCACGAATATTCGCATTGCGAATATTCGGCTCGAATATAGCATATTCGAGTAATCGCGCTATATTTCGAATTTCGCGGTGAATATTCGCAATTCCGAATATTCGATTTTTTCCAATTTTATTTTTAGAACAGATCACATCCTAGATATCTCCATCGACGTCTAAAAGCATTGCTGGTATGATTAGAGACCCTGGGCCGAGTAGCTGAAGCATTCATTGTATTTTGCCGAAAAATCGCAATGCGATTATTCGGCAATCGCAATATCGCGCGATTATTTTCTTCGCCCCTATCTTCCGCATCAGAGCGATTTTTACAGTTTTATTTTTAAAACAGATCACATCCTAGTGATCTCCATAGACGGCTAAAAGCATTGCTGGTATGATTAGAGACCTTGGGCCGAGTAGCTGAAGCGATCATTGTATATTGCTGAAAAATCGCAATGCGATTATTCGGCAATCGCAATATCGCGCGATTATTTTCTTCGCCCCTATCTTCCGCATCAGAGCGATTTTTACAGTTTCATTTTTAAAACAGATCACATCCTAGTGATCTCCATAGACGTCTAAAAGCATTGCTGGTATGATTAGAGACCTTGGGCCGAGTAGCTGAAGCGATCATTTTATATTGCCGAATATTCGCAATGCGAATATTCGGCAATAGGAATATTGCGCGATTATTTTCTCCGCCCTTCTTTTGCATCAGAGCCAATCAGAGTTCTCCTACCACAGTTGTCATAGGTTTGCAACCAATAGGAACCTGCCTGCACGGACATTATATAAGGTCACTCCCAGCACCATTTCATTGCAGATTCAGAAGGTGGCTAGAGAGTGTGGAGGCTGTTTCTGTGTTCCTGTGTCTGTGTTCCTGATTGATCTAGCATCATCAGCATTGTGCTTCATTGCTACTTAGTGATTTCAGTGCATATTTTCCAGTTTAACAACTGCTTTTTTCAAAGCAATAGACCCAAGAGCTTTTTTCAAAGCTAAGTTTTGTGCTGTGTTGTTCAGCTTGTGTTACTGTTTGATCTTGCAGCTTCGCTTTTCAGTGCTATTTGCTAGTAATTTCAGTGCACATTTTCCTGAGCTTTTCTAAAAGCTAAGTTTTGTGTTGTTCAGGTTAGTTAGATTTCTGTGTAGTAAGTGTACATACTGTTAGTGTACATTTATTTCAGCTAGCTTAGTTTAGTGTGTGTTTAGTGTCTGTGTTTTGTGTTAAAATAAAAAAAAAAAAAAAAAATTATTAGTTAGTGTTTGTTTAGTGCATTTTTTTTTGTAGTCCTTGTCTTTGGTGTACTAGTTTTATTATAGTTTAGTAGCTGTCTGTGTACGTCTTTGTCTGCGTGCCTGTCTTTTAAAAAAACAGAAAAAAACATTTTCCTCACATTTCCCCCCCCCAATAAAGTTTACCCCCCCACACACATTTACAATTATGAGCGGCATCCGTGGCCGTGGCAGCAGAGGTAGGGGAGTTACTCCCAGTGCTGGGTCGCTGCCAGCACGGGGTACCTCTCGCGCCCCTACTAGTGCTAGAGGATCGGGTGGAAGGGGAGTCCGCCTCATCCGGGAGTTTTTCCCATCGGGCAGCCGCCCGATATTGCCATCTCAGGCTCCAGTAGTGGTGGACTATATGGGGCACAGCAGTGCCACTGACTCGTCAGTCCCGACTCTCAGTAGTACCACCACTACACCGGTGCCTTCAGTACCCCCCCCCCCCCAGTCCCCAAGAGTCCAGCATCTTACTGTTCGACAGCGACAGTGAGAGGGATCTCTTGGGGGAGGCCATGCATCAGGCAGACCTCCAGCTCTGTCCTGATGGTCAGGACCTTTTTGAAGGGATGGATGAGGAGGATGGGATACCTGCTGTCAGTATCCCAGAGACATCCCTTCAAAGTGGTGCTGCTGTTTTGGTGCAGGCAACAACAGCACCTAGTCAGACCCAGGCGTGGGTGAGGGGACAGCGGAGCCAGGCTAGAGGCTCCATGTCAGCTGGTTCCCTCAGACCACCACATTTCAGCCCTTGGTCTGACATATCTGGGGGCGAAGAGGAGGGTGACCCATCATGGGTGCCATCTGACTTGTCGGCTCACTGCGTCAGTGACGACGGGGAAGGTAGGCACCCTGGGGAAACGGTGCGCCAGGTCACCACCAGGGAGACCAGCGTCAGGGTCTCCACTGGTGATGGCAGCAGGAGGTGTCAGCAGCAGCAGCAGGCAGCTCCACCTGTGCGCACCGAGTCCCAGCAGGTGCAAGTCAGCGTCACCCCATCTGACAGGAGGGCGGTGCTGAAGTCACCTGTCTGGGCCTACTTCACCCTGGTAGCAGATAACCCTACCGTGGCCATCTGCCAGATCTGTCATGTCAGGGTGAAGAGAGGGAAGTGTTTGGCTCGGGTGGGTACCACAGCCCTGAACCAGCACCTGCGAATCAACCACTGGCGGGTGTATGACGAGATGAAGCGTGGTGGTGGTAGCAGCGCCACCACCACAAGTGAGCAGGGTACAGCAGCCCCTGCCACAGCTTCATCTCTTCCCAGCAGGTCATGCCCCCCGCTCCCTCTAGTAGAGCTACTGGTACCGGCATCCAGACCTCTACTTTCACAGCACCCTCCGTGTCTGTGTCCTGCACTGCCGTCCGGCGCCAGGCGTCGATTTCAGACGCCTTTGAACGCACCACTCCCTTCCCCCCTGGAGACCGACGTGTGCGTTCACTCAATGGGCTCCTGGCAAGGGTTATTGCCCAACATCTGCTGCCCTTAAACATAGTTGACAGCAACCCCTTCAGGCAGATGTTGGAGCAGGCCCAACCCCAATGGCGTGTCCCCAGCCGCCATTTCTTTGCCAGGACTGGTGTCCCTGCCCTACACCAGCACATTGTGCAGAATGTAACCCTGTCGCTGGATCACGCTGTCAGTGACAGGGTTCATCTGACAATGGATGGCTGGACCAGCAGGCATGGGCAGGGGCGCTACATAAGTTTCACGGCCCATTGGGTTTCCCTCCGAGGCGCCGGGGAGGGATCGGCGGCAACAGATTTCGTGGTGCCGCCCCGGGGTGTCCAGGGGAGAACTGCTGGTCTCCGTCAAGTCTCTGTCTCCGCAGCTGCTGAGCCTCCCAGCAAGCGCCCCCGTAGCTACTCAAGTGTGGGGCACGTGCGCTGTCAGGCCGTGCTCCAGCTTGTTAGTTTAGGGGACCGGAGACACACTGGCACTGAAGTGCTGACCGCACTTCAGGCTCAGGTCCAGAAGTGGCTGACACCCCGAAGGCTCCAGGCAGGTATGGTTGTCTGTGATAACGACAGCAACCTACTCTCCGCCCTCAAGGCTGGCAGTCTGACCCACGTGCCCTGTCTGGCACATGTCCTCAACCTTGTGGTGCAGAAGTTCCTGCGCACCTATCCCGGGTTGAGTGACATTGTGCTAAGGGTGCGTAGGATTGCCAGCCACTTCAGGCGCTCCCCAACCGCTACCGCGTCCCTGTCCAAGTGGCAGCGGGTCAACAGGCAGCCCCTTCACAGGCTGATTGTGGACAGTGTGACGCGGTGGAACTCCACCCTCCACATGCTGGAGAGGTTGTGGGAGCAGCAAAGGGCGGTGAGGGAGTACCTGATGGACCTAGGCACTGACCGGCCTTCACAAACACTCCCGTACATCACCTGTGCGGAGTGGGGGCAGATACACCAGGTCTGCCAAGTGTTGGGCCCTTTCGAGCAGGCGACCAAGATGGTCAGCAGGGAGCATGTCGGCCTCAATGACGTGCTCCCTATAGTGTTCCTGCTGGACAAGACACTAGATCGCCTGCTCGAAGCTGGGGAGAGTGCCTTGGTGGAGCAGGAGGAGGCAGCACTGCTTCACCAAGACCAGGCCCAGGACGAGGAGGAGGATGATGATGATCAGGAGGTTCAAATCCAGTGCAGTCCTGCCGTGTATTGGTGTGCTCCAACCAGAGATAAATCCTAATCTCCAACGGTGCAGGTGTTGTGTAAAAATAAAAATCCAAATAAAAATGCAAAATGTACACTTTAGAAAAAGGAACACGGAGAAAAGTTCTGAAGAGAATGTATATAAGACCCTTGGATCCGTAATGTGGGATAGGATAGTAGAGCCAGCACCAAAGTTACATGCAAACACCTTTGGTGAGCCCAGCTGCTCACCTCAAATTGAACACAGTATGTCCAGGTCAAGCTGGTCTAGATGGTTACAGTCCACAAATAGCACACGTAAATCTCCATCCGATATTTAACATGCAAAAACAGAGTAAAAGGACAAAAAAAAAAAAGGCTGATGGTGAAATACCGTCACAAAAAAGATAGGCAATTGGGATCTTGGCGGGTGGGAGTGCACTCACATGTAGGTGAGGGATCTTAGGCTCATATCCACGAGTGCCGCACTCGTCAGTCTCTCTATCTTTCCTCTGCTTCTTTCTACTAGTTGCTGGCTGTTTTGGTCTCCCCAAGACTTCTCAGTATGTAAAGCTGTCTCAGCTGCTGTGGGCTTATGGTAACACCTATCCCTCTCTCATTGGCTCGGGTGGAGCGCTCCGGTGGCGTTGTGATGGGAAAGAAACATACCCATAGTATAGCCCAGTCAGCAATGTAAACAGGTTTTATTAAAAACAAAAATTAAAACACATGTAAATACAGGAACTCTGCAACAATCCTTACGAGTGGCGAACTCGTATGTCCGTTCGTCAGATGCTGCATCGAGGAGGGAGGGGCTCCATGTGGAGTAGGGAGTGAGCAGTTGCCACACCTGTGCCACACCTGTGCACCGTTGAACTCGGAGGAGATGCAGGTGATCAGGGCTGGCGTTTAGCACGTATGGCGTGTTGTGTGCTTATCCAAGAAGGCTAACCCGGAGGCTTGTACGGGAGTGCGGGAGCACGGACAGAGCTGGCTCGGGGAAGTCGGGTCAGAGCGATCACTGGAAGTCGGGGGGTGTGAAGCATTGTCCATGACGCCCAGTGATGATCGTGTTACTCATAGCCCGTAGTCCGTAGCAGCGGCACGCCAGCGGTATGCACTCACGGACTCATTGCCCAGGAGCCATTTAGCGGTAGCAACGGATGCTAACGGAGGTCTTCAGGTCCTCGCCCCGTCTTATCCCGTCTCCCCCTCCCCTCCGTCCTACCAGCCTTCCTTACTTTTCCTCACCATTTACCCTGAACCTTGAACCTGCTTCTATCTCTCGCATGTTGGCCCGGTGCTTGTGGCTTGAGGTGCTAGAGTAGTGCTGGAGTAGTACAGACGTGGCGCGGTGCACGTTGACAGTCGGGTCTGTCGGGAGGAGAGGAGAGATTGCCGCAGCCTGGAGCAGAGTACAGAGTGAACGCGAGCAGAGGCAGCATTGTGAAGGACCGATTTTGGATTCCTCCTCGTTACCTGCCACAGACCACGGAGCTAATAGAAGCTAATAGAAGCATACAGAGGACAACAGGATCGGGAAGATTCTAAGCGGCACAGCGTATCCCAGGTTTCGTGAGTAGTAATAGAAGTCACAGAAGTCACAAAGAATAATATACAATATAGGTGTAAACTTGCGTAATATGTAAAATGTTTATAGGTCCTCAAGCATTATAAGGACTCGGAGTGGTGAGTAGAACATTTCAGTCCTTTTTAATAGACGTTGTATTTGCCTGGCAGTCTGCAAAAGTGGAAAAATCGCTGAAAAATCACTGACATAATAACTTTATTGACATAAGGAGCAGTGGGCAGAAAAAATAAATAAATGGGACGGTGATAAACTATGATGGAGATTGTGACCATATTGTGACTATATCATATGCATATATCATACGCAGTATAGTGATCATCTTATAGTGCTACAGTTGCATTGAACTGTGGAATTGTGAGAATGCACTAACAGGCACCATAAGAGACATCTGGTTAATGGAATTGATTAGCGATTGAAATAAGAACAAAAATACATGACATTTTTGATACCCTAAAACCTCCCAATACTGCACTTAGTCTGTGTAAAGAAGTGTGTGTAAAGAAGGAAAAGAAGAGAAAACGAAGAGAGACAGGGAGTGACAGAGGAAAAAAAAAAAAAAAAGAAAAGGGGAAATAAAGCATGTACATAATTTATTCCATGGAAAACAGGTCCTTTCCTGTCCAGTCTCGGTAACCCCTTTGATCATTGGGGGAAGAACAAATAGTTTCTAAAAACCAAAGCCAATGAACAGCGGGATTAGCTAAACAGCGGTGATCGACAAGTGGGTTCCGGCCTGCCTAAAGAATTTGGAAGTTTGAAGAAAGGGTTTAGGTGTTAATAAATACTGAAACGGCTTTGATTGCTGAAGGGAAAAGGGAAAGGGAAAAGAAGGGGAAAAGGGGAAAATGTATAGGAGTATTGATAAAATATAAACTCTTTTGGCTGCCCGGCACTCCCGGAATAGATTGGTGGGACTGTTGATCTTCTTGGCACTGTCGATCATTTTTGCATGGTCTTTTTTTTTTTTTTTTTTAACATAAGTTTGGAGTTATGCATGTATAAATAATAGAATGAGGGGTAGATTACCTAGAGGGGCTACAGCAAACCCACCAAAAATAAGTGCAAGCCCAAATTCAATTAAAAAATATATGTTAAAGAACACAGTTAAAGATACACCGGAAAAAATGGCTTCAACAAGAAAAAAAACCACAGAGAACTCGCAGAAAATGGGATTAAGAAGACAATCCCAGGGGTTGGAAGGAGCAAGATCCTCTACTATAGCAGACGAGGAAGACGATGAGGTGGAAGAGAGCGGATTGACAGAAGATCAACTTCCAACCAAAGGAGAAATTGCAAAAATGTTTGCTAGGATGGAAACGGTAATGAACAAAATGGAATCTTCTCTAAAAGGAGAAATGGTACTTATTCATGAAGACATGAACCACATCCTGAGGAGAGTAGAAGAAACAGAGGAGAAAATAGATCTACAGGCAGTAGAAGTCAAGGAACTTAAAGATCAGATGAAAGATATACAGAAAGAACAAAGGTATTTAAAATACAGATTGGAAGAGCAGGAAAATCGAAATAGAAGGAAAAATCTGAAGATTAGGGGACTCCCAGACGAACAAGTTGAAGATCTACAGGGAAAAACGGATAAAATTTTTGGCCAGATGTTGGGTAAAACTGCAACAGAAAAAATAAAAATAGAAAGAATTCATAGAATAAGAAAACCTGTTGGAGTTGCGGATGAATTACCGAGAGATGTAATCGTGAGATTCCACAACTTTCAAGACAAAGAGCGAATCCGACTACATCTGAAAGCCAACGGTCCTGCTAAATTTGAGGAATCAACGTTACAGATTTTCCCTGATCTAGCCCCCGAAACATTGGCAAGGAAAAGAGTGCTAAAACCATTATTGGAACAATTAAAGCGACAAGAAATCCAATATTTTTGGGGCTTTCCAGCATGTTTGGTTGGAAAAAAAGAAGGACGCTCTGCTACATTAAGATTCCCTGAAGACACAATTTCTTTTTGTAAAAAGCTGAATATCCCAGAGACTGAGATACCGGGATGGTGGGAAAAAGCCCAGAGGGGGCCCAATGACGATCAGCAGCCATGGAAACAGATCTTAAGAAAAAACAAATAGTATATTTTATAAATAAAAGGGGGAGATGAAGGGATGGGAGGGAGAGGGGGGCAGTAGATGAGTGGGTATGGAAAAGATAGAAAGAAGACAACAGGGGGACAGATGAGGGTAGTGGACCTACTGGCCTAGACCATTTTGATAAGAGAAAGGACGATGGTAAAGAAACGAGAAGACGGGGGGCACAGGAACCCCATTAGGGGAGGGCATCTGCTCGCAAACCCGCCTACCTAGAGCTCAACCTCGAGGGGGGAGAACCGTAGGGCCACATGGGTGAGGGCCACGGATCTATAGACCTAGGGAAGGTCATTTTCCCCCAATCTAGGGGGGGTAGAGGGAGGAGGGGAGGGATGGCGGAGGGGAGGATGGGTTGGAGGGAGGAGGAGGGAGGGGTGCTTGGTGGGGGAGGGAGGGGGGGTAGAAGAGAGGGAAGTAGAGGGGCCAGTAAAATTTTTGTAATAAATTATAATTCTATAGTTTCGGATGCCAAAAGTTAATATAATATCATACAATGTTCGAGGGTTAAATGCGCCAAGCAAAAGAGAGAACATACTGAGAGAATTGATATTCCTGAAGGCAGATGTTGTCTTTTTTCAGGAAACCCATCTGACTAGGGACTCCAAGAGTAGGGTCCGATCAGATGAGTTTCCCATGTGGTTCTATGCGGATTCTCCTATAAGTCGTGCCAAAGGTGTAGCTATAGGATTCTCTAGGAATGTTAGATTTGTACTAGAAACAATGAAGATAGATCAAGAAGGGCGTTTCCTTTTTTTAGGGGGGAATCTGAATGGGGTAAAGGTGTCCCTGGCGAATGTGTATGGCCCGAATAAAAATGCGGTTAAATTCCAGTCAGGAATATTAGACGAGTTTATGAACTTTAAGATAGGAGATGGTATCCTGGGAGGAGACTTCAATACATGGTTAGATCCCAAATTAGATAGTACGTCTCATGCACAGGGCTCCGGAATTAGGGAGAGGAAAAATCTAAAAAGGAGAATGTTCCAACACCAATTGGTTGATGTTTGGAGATCCCAACATATAAGTCAAAAAGACTATACATACCGCTCCCCTGTGCATGGGACGTATACAAGAATAGATTATTTTTTAATAGAACATAAATTACTGGAGGTCGCTGAAGATACAAAGATTGGTATTACAACTTTTTCTGACCATGCACCAATTTTATTACAACTGAAGATAGGAGAGAGGGCTTGTGGGAAAAGAAACTGGAGACTTAATGAAGATTTACTAACGGACGTAGATATAGAGGAGAGATTAAGGAAAGAAATAGAACAGTTTTTTTTAGAAAATAATACAGAAGGAATGTCCGAAGCAATTATATGGGAAACGCATAAAGCATTTGTTAGGGGAATTCTGATTAAGGAAGGAGCAGAAAAGAAGAAAAAAAATCATCAAAAAAAGGTAAAAATAGTTAAAGAAATATTCGACTTAGAACAATTGCATAAAGAAACAAGACAGAGAGATCTCCTGCTGAATCTTAACATTAAAAGGGAGGAATTAAAGGGACTAATCGATCATGAAACCCGAATAGCCTCAAACCTAGTTAAAAAAGAAAGATACCTATGGAGCAATAAGACAGGGAAATACCTGGCAAATTTGCTGAAGAAAAAAAAAATGGCTAATTATATAGAAAAAATACAAACAAATACGGGAGAGATAAGATATAAGACATCAGATATAGTTAAAAGTTTTTTAAAATTTTATGAAAAATTGTACTCAATTAAGGAAAAGAGTAATAAGGAGGAGGATATATTAAAAGAGGAACAAATTAAAACATACTTGAGAAAGGCAGATTTAACAAAGATCGCGCAGAATAAATATAATAATCTTGAGAACCACATAACAGAAGAGGAAATAAGCAAAGCCATTCGAATGTTACCAAATGGGAAAAGCCCTGGCCCGGACGGTTTGACCAGCTCATACTATAAAAAATTTTCAGATATATTAATTCCCAAATTATGCTCTTATTTTAATGGCATTGGCGAAAAATGGGAGATGATGAAAGAGTCGTTGGAAGCGATTATATCAGTAATCCCCAAAGAGGGCAAGGATGATTCTTTATGCTCCAGTTATAGACCGATCTCCCTTTTAAACATTGATTTAAAAATCTTCTCCAAGATTCTTGCAATAAGGATGGAAAATGTGATGCAGGAAATGATACACACGGACCAAGTGGGATTCATTTTAGGTAGGCAAGGAAGGGACAATGGGATTAGAACCCTATTAGCGATAGAGGAGATTAGGAAAAGTGGAGCCCCAGGTCTACTCCTAGCCATAGATGCCGAAAAGGCCTTTGATAGGGTAGACTGGGGCTTCATGCAAAATACTTTAGAATCAATGGGCTTTGGCCCGAGATTGAGAGGATGGGTAAGAGCTTTATATAACAGACCGACAGCGAGAGTCAAAGTCAATGGGTGTTTATCAGAGCTGTTTGAAATGAAAAATGGCACCCGACAGGGATGCCCTTTATCACCCATGTTATTCACGTTAGCATTAGAACCCCTCCTAAGAACAATAAGACAAAATTCGGATATCGCGGGGTTAATATCCGGGGGCGAGGAACATAAGATTGCTGCTTATGCAGATGACATATTATTTTACGTTATGAACCCCAGGACCACGCTACCTAACCTGATGGAAATAATAAATGAGTATGGTAAATTATCCAATTTCAAAATTAACCCCGCGAAATCAGAAATTTTGAGTATTAACATTCAAAAAAAAGATAGAAGTGCCTTACAAAAAGATTTTAAGTTCGCCTGGAAAGAGGAATTAACATACCTGGGAATTAAGCTAGCAATCTCTAGAGAGAGCTTATATAAAATTAATTTTATGACGTTATTAAACGAGGTTAAAACCGAGTTAAATAGAATTGCTCCGGGGCAATTGTCCTGGACTGGAAGAATAAACATATATAAAATGACAATCTTGCCAAAGATACTTTACAAATTACAGATGCTTCCGATACCAATTCCCCAAACCTATTTTAAAAAATTACAATCACTCCTTGTAAGATTTATTTGGAGGGGGAAAAAACCACGGGTTAAAATGAATATACTGATTAAAGATAAATCACAGGGAGGGTTAGGGGCACCGGATATTAAAAAATATCACCAAGCAATTGTAATAACACGCCTCATGGATTGGGCAAGAAATAATACAGAAAAAAGGTGGGTACATTTAGAAATCACGACGAGTAAACTACCACTGGGAAAACTAATCTGGGTACCGGCACAGTATAGAGGAATTAATTTAGAAACGCACTATATTACGAGATATGCTTTAACTATATGGGATCAAATTCACAAAAAAAATAAATGGGAATATAACTCACCCCTACTCCCTTTAACGGATACACAGTATTTCTTACCAGGAGAAAAAAATAGGTTTGGAAAATGGATATTGCAAGAAAATATAAAACTAAAAGACGTTATGAGGTCTAACAGGCTTTTAACAATTCAGGAATTAAAAAATAAACAGGATATGATTCTTATTAATGAATGGCGCTATATACAATTAAAACATTTTTTTGATAGTCTTCCCCAACCAGTTAGAGCAGAAACAAATTTACTCCCTTTCGAAAATTTATGTGAAGGAAAAACGGAGAAGGGCATCATCTCTAAAATATATCAGATATTAAATGAAACAAAATCACAGAATGTTCTACCATATATCGCGAAGTGGGAGGAAGAGTTGGGATCCCGGGTAAATGATTTTGAGATCAATCAAATAATAACTAGGGTCCATGAAACCTCAATAAATAATGATACCAGGGAGCTAAACTATAAATGCTTGGTTCAATGGTACCTTACACCAGATAAATTACATAAAATTTCAAAATCTACCTCACAACAATGTTGGAGAGGGTGTGGTGAAGTGGGCTCAATGGCGCATGTTTGGTGGAAATGCACCAAAATAAAAACATATTGGAGGGATATAAGGAAAAAGATCCAGGAAATTACAAATAATGACCTCCCAGATGACCCTTGGGTATGCGTATTACATGGATCACGAATTCCCACAAAACAATACTTGAAAACTTTGGTTCCACAACTCCTGAACGCAGCAAAACACCAGATAGCGCGTAATTGGAAGAAAAAAGAGAGCCCTTCCCTGCACGGGTGGTGTAACAGAGTGGAGGAAATTTATAATTTAGAACATCTAAGATTTAAAGATGAGGCGAACTGGGAAGAATTTGTAGAAAAATGGGAAAAATGGAAAAAATTTAAATACACAATAGGTTTCGCTGATGCTATGGATATCCAGTGAACTAGGGGGAGACAGGTATGTTGTATGTTTTATGTTTTTTGATTCTTTTCTTTGGGTTTTTTTTTTTTTTTTCTCCTTTTTTTTTTCTTTTGGACACGACTTGGATAAGCACGTACTGATAGGATTGATGTGGGAGAGACCATCCGGGCCCAAGAGATTCCGGGAGGCCTCTCGCACACATACAAGCAAGAACCAGGGCGCAAGGGACAGTGATGTAATTAAGAAAGGGAAGCTTGGGTATAATATTGGCTCCGAAACTATCAAATTAATAAATAGATACTGGCAGGGAAAGATGAGGGGGGGGGGAGGGGGGGAGGGTTAGGATGGGTAGTTTTTTCCCATACAGATCTCCAGAGTGATGTAGTTTCTCTGAAAATTAAAGTGGAAATGGAACGGGAGGGAAAGTAATTTTTTCCTTTTTGAAATATTTAAATGGAAAGAAAAGAAAGAGGGGAAAAAAGGAGAAAAAAAAAAGAAAAAAGGAAAAGAAAAGAAAAGAAGGATAATATATATATATATATATATATATATATATATATATATCAAATAAAAGATTACCACCCACTTATGATGCGATACCATAGAGGAGATGATATCGGCATGTGAAGTATGGGCCAAGAGTCTGGCCCCCTCCTCGCCTAAAAGATCCTTTTTATCTTTGGTGGAGTCTGAAGTGGGAAGAACAAAAAAAAAAAAAAAAACGGTTTTCACAATATAATAATTTGTTTGCAACCTACGACATCCATTATTTCAATGGAAGTCAATGGAGGTCAAAGTTTAGAAAACTAAAATCTGCTGTGGAATTTGTAAACTTCGACTGTGCCTTAAATTTTATTATTTCAGAGACATACTATACATCAAAATGTAGGTCTGGGTCTTGTGATTCGTAAAATATAAAGATATTGTGAGATTTATAGTTTTTAAAATAGAACAATTTGAAGGACAAGTATTAAAAAATAAATCCAGGATCTGAGAATCTGCCTAGAGTGTGTTTGCATATGTTTACATTTGGTTTCCTAGGAGACGCTGAGGTAATTAAAAGTCCTCACAGCTGTAAGGGGATTATATAGCTCCTCCCACACAGTTGTGAGGTGTTTTCTGTGAGGTAAATACCTTCATACACACAGTTGTGAGGTAGTTGTGAGGTGTTTTCTGTGAGGTAAATACCTTCATACACACAGTTGTGAGGTGTTTTCTGTGAGGTAAATACCTTCATACACACAGTTGTGAGGCAGTTGTGAGGCGTTTTCTGTGAGGTAAATACCTTCATACACACAGTTGTGAGGTAGTTGTGAGGTGTTTTCTGTGAGGTAAATACCTTCATACACACAGTTGTGAGGTGTTTTCTGTGAGGTAAATACCTTCATACACACAGTTGTGAGGTAGTTGTGAGGCGTTTTCTGTGAGGTAAATACCTTCATACACACAGCTGTGAGGTAGTTGTGAGGTGTTTTCTGTGAGGTGTTTTCTGTGAGGTAAATACTTTCATACACACAGTTGTGAGGCAGTTGTGAGGTGTTTTCTGTGAGGTAAATACTTTCATACACACAGTTGTGAGGCAGTTGTGAGGCGTTTTCTGTGAGGTAAATACCTTCATACACACAGTTGTGAGGTAGTTGTGAGGTGTTTTCTGTGAGGTAAATACCTTCATACACACAGTTGTGAGGTAGCTGTGAGGTGTTTTCTGTGAGGTAAATACCTTCATTTGAAGGACAAGTATTCAAAAAACATTCCTCAATTTCTGCTGTGATTACAGAGAGCCTGCAAACCAAACAATTGGTTTCCTAGGAAACACTGAGGAGTTTAATAACACCTCACAAACAGCTGTGAGGTGAGTTGGCTCCTCCCACACAAGGCTGAGGGAACTTCCCTCTGTCAAGCAAGGGTCTCAAACTGGTGGCCCTCCAGCTGTTGTAAAACTACAAGTACCATCATGCCTCTGCCTGTGGGAGTCATGCTGGTAACTGTCATTCTTGCAATGCCTCATTGGACTTGTAGTTTTGCAACAGCTGGAGGGCCGCCAGTTTGAGATGCCTGGTAGAGTGTGTTTGCATATGTTTACATTGGTTTCCTAGGAGACGCTGAGGTAAAAACCTTCATACACACATCTGTGAGGGCTTTCTATAGCTCCTCCCACACACTGTGAGGAGATATGGCTCAGTTTTTTTTGGCTCTGCGTAACTTCTGCATGCTCTGCATATAGCAACCATGCATAGCAACCGGTCCCTAGCAACCAGTCCCTAGCAACCAGTCCATAGCAACCAGTCCATAGCAACCCTCCATAGCAACCACTCCATAGCAACCCTCCATAGCAAACCTCCATAGCAAACCTCCATAGCAACCGTCTATAGCAACCAGTCCATAGCCATCAGTCCATAGCAACCCTCCATAGCAACCAGTTTTTGATGGGGCAAATAGGATGGTGCAGTTTTGATGGGCTAGTTTTTGATGGGGCAATGGACCGAACTGGATCGACACACGGTTGGATCACATTTACATCTCCAGGGGCACCGTCTTCAGTCAGGAGTATTGGTGGAGGCAAGACCACGCCGCACAATTTCCCCAGAAATTGTATCTTTTCTAGTTACATTATATTTTAATACTACTGCTGCTGCCTCCATGCTGAGTAATGCTTCATGGCCTCTCTGGCACAGCGGATCCACCAACAGCCTCCGCTACAAGCTACCAGACCGGATCGTAACAGCAAGTGTAACTAAAACAATGAACTTTATGTTAAACCCTGGTTTGCGGCCTTTATACTGCAACCATTAGCCTGTCTGCAAGAGCAAATCTGCACTCTCTCTCTCTTTCTCGCTCTCTCTCTCTAATCTCTATATCTATATATATATATTGTTGCTTTTGTTATATTCATTTTTCAACAGTTTAGTTTGTGTTCGTCGTGTCTGTGTCCGTGTACTTTAGTTTGTCCTAGTTTTGTGTTAAATAAAATCTATATATTTAAAACTCACGTGTGTATGTATGTTCCAGTATCACGTCCAAACGGCTAAAGATATTAACATGAAACTTGGCACACATGTTACTTATATGTCAGCAACAAACATAGGATAGGTGGTTTTACCCTTACCCACCCCCATTTGCCGTGGTCGGGGTTTTTCTTTAAAGTCCCATTCAACTCTGACATAGGTGTCTATGGGAAATACATGTTACTGCATAACTTCCAAAAGGCTGTAGATATTTCGATAACACTTGGTCACATGTTACTTATATGTCCACTTAAACTATAGGATAGTTAATTTATCCCTTAACTACCCCCATTTGTGAGGGTCAGGGTTTTTGTTTAAAGTCCCATGCAAATCAATGGGAAATGTATGTTCCCACATAACTTCTGTACGCCTAGAGATATTTCAATAATACCTGCTACACATATTACTTATATGCCAAATAAAAATATATAACAGTTAAATTAACCCTTACCTACACCCTTATATAAAAGATGGGTATATTTATATTACTATGATTTTCCTCCCCAAAAGGTTAAGATAGGAAGACCGGGCAACGCCGGGTATTCAGCTAGTAATAGTATAAAATGTTTTTGGTTATTATTAAGTTAGATGTGTTGATGTTGATGTGTTAGATGTGAAGTTAGATGTGTTTAAAAAACTAACAATCTCAATAAGAAATGAAACCTTTTAAAAAAATAAAAATTTTTATTAAAACAAAAAAAAAATCAAACATAATTAAAAAATGAGGTTCTGAAGCTCTGCCACCTCATCAAAATTCTTTCTTAGCTGTTGCGCCAGCTGTTGGTTTTGGCAGGTTAGAAACAGGATTTGCTGCTCATTTGTGAGTATTCTGTCAGTCATACTCTTCATGGCACTTTGTTTCCTCTTGAGCTTTTTCAAAACTGTTAGGATATAAGAAAAAAACATTTGGATTTCAAAGACCGTTACCAAATAAATAAAATATTTATGTTGCCTGTTAAACAATCATTATCATGTCTATACAATTATTATGTGTCTAGCACATATACTTCTGTCATAAATAACATATTATTGTTCTGAAATCTGACGGGTGCGCTTTAAATCAGGGCTGTGGAGTCGGAGTCGAGGAGTCGGAGTCGGGGGAAATTTTGGGTACCTGGAGTTATGCTGCTGGAGGCTTTGTAACCGTTCAAAGAGTGTGCCTGTCCACAGACTCTGTTGATTGGCTCACCTTCGTGAAAATGAATCAGTCTTGGATCACCAAACTACCAAGCACCTGATGCGGATATAACCAATTGATTTTTCTATGGATGTGGGATCCCTTAAAGACTGCCTATGCTGAGTGACTATCCTATTATGCTGAGTGACTATACTATTCCTCCTCAATCTTGATGATGCTAGCTTCTACGAATATTTTTGGTTCAAGGTACCACTAACCAAGGCCCAATTTATCTGCCCCGGTTTAACAGAGGCATGTAATTACAATTTTTTATCTAATATTTCACAGCAGGACACGTTCCTATGCTCAACAAGAGTATCTGTGAGGGGTTACAGTGTTGTGGCACCACCACCAAGGCCTAAGACACAATTTTTCTGCCTCTGTTTAACAGGGGTGTAACGGAATGGCCCGTGACACCCAGAGACTTTTTTTTTTTTTCAATAGAAGATTTTTATTGAATTTTATAAAGTACAAAAACATAAGGATAAATGTAACAAAAAATTGTGCCACATATAGAGAAAAAAAAAAAAAAGAACAAAAGAGAGCCATGAAGATAAATCAGATATCAATATTAAATCGACAAAGGGAGGAGAAGAAGCATTGTCTGTAGCATACATGTAAATTATCCAATGTTATATTTAGTGGTCCAGATTTCCCATTGCCTGTCGAATGAACTACCTCTTTGTGCGTTGGTCGCTAGGAGCCGTTCAAATGTGTAATTTTGTTGAACTCTCCTGGTCAGATCAGTTATATTGAGTGTGTTCGCGTACTTCCAATTTAGAAGTATTAGGGATCTAGCCGCTAGCAAAATGTGGGATACTACTTGTCTCATGTCATGTGGAATGATTTCCATCCCCACATGGAGTATAGCCAGTGCAGGGCTGGGGGAGATGAGCACACCTGTGGTGGATGATATAAGTTTAAACGTTTGATTCCAAAAACTGGTTAGGTTGGGGCATTCCCACAGCATGTGGAAAAGGTGGCCTTTATGCCCACAGTTCCTCCAGCAGAGAGGTGAGGTGGAGGGGGACATAAGTGCAAGCCTGCAGGGGGTATATTGCCACCGATTGATAAGTCTAATCATCATTTCCCAATGACCAGTGCAGTGGGATGCTTTTTGGATGGAGTGAAATGCAAATTTCCACTGGGCTTCGGTGAAAGTGAACCCCAGGTCCTCTTCCCATTTAATGTGTTTCGAGGATTTGTGAAAGACTGTTTTGAGTTGAAGTGTGTTGTAGTAAAGAGCTATACCTTTGTTGTGTGTTTGTCTCACCTGTCAGGTGTTGCCATATTGCTGTTGGTAGGCGAAGTACCGGGGGAGGATGTTTCCTTAAAAAGTGGACTACTCTCGTGCATGTGAAAAGCAAATGTGTCGGCACATTATATTCCCGCATTATGCGGTCCACCGATTTAGGTCTCTTATTGTCCATTAGATCATGTATTGTGTGTATCCCATGGGAAGTGAGGGCTTTTAAGGATAGCATTGGTACATGAGCTTCAATCCAACTAAGAGGGAATTTGTGATCTATAGTTCTACAATTAGGGAGTTGATTTTTTAGGAGGAATCTCCACGCCTGCAATGATGTGGCGATTGTTGGGGGCGTGTCAGATATATCCCACGGTATCCATGAGTCTCCCAAGAGAACCGACAGGAGGTCAGATGTGGGAGCTAGAGATGCCTCTATATCTACCCATACCGGAGTGTCGTTGAGGGAAAACCAGAGCTTGAGTTGGTCAAGTCTGGTCGCCCATAGGTAGTCTTGTATATCCACCAGACCTGCCCCCCCCACATTCCTGTGAGGAAGTAAGGTTTTGCGTGTGCACCTGGCTTTTTTCGCTCCCCACAGGAATTGCCATTGTATATTGGAGAGGGCTTTAATGTGCTGTGGTGCGATGGCAATAGGGAGCGACCTGAACATATACAAGATTTGTGGCAACAAAAGCATCTTAAAAGCTGCTAATCTCCCCATCCAAGATAATTCCTTTTTTGACAGAGTATTGGTTTGCGTGGTTATTTTATGTAGAAGTGGACCCATATTTTCGTTAGCTAGGGATTTAGTGCTGTCGGTCACTTTGATTCCTAAGTAAGTTATGTGTTTGTCGTTCCATATATAAGGAAGGGAGTTTTGTAGTTGGGAGCGGTCAGGAGCCGGTATTCCTAGGCTGAGTATGAAGGATTTTGAGAAGTTAACCTTGTAGTAGGAGATCTTACCAAAGGATATCAGTGTGTCATGTACTGCAGGGAGCGAGGTGAGTGGATTTGTCAGCATTAATATCACATCATCTGCAAATAAGTTTATGACATGGGGAGTTGAACCAATACGGAACCCAGTGATGTTGTTGCGCGTCCTAATGGCTTCCGCCAGGGGTTCAATCATGAGATTGAAAATCGTTGGGGAGAGTGGGCACCCCTGGCGCGTCCCATTCGTAATTTGAAAGGGAACAGATAACATACTGGATGTGTACACTTTTGCTGAAGGGCAGGAGTACAGAGCCAGTATTGCATCCTTGATAGTGCCTTCAAGCCCAAATTTAGACAATGTCATTCGCATGTAATTCCAATTTACTCTATCGAACGCCTTCTCTGCTTCTATAGAGAGCAACAGAGAAGGCGTTCGGGTACTCTCCGCATGTTGGATGATATTGATGACCCTCCTGGTTGCGTCCGAGGTCTGCCTTCCCCTCACAAAGCCCATCTGGTCACGTTTAATGAGGGACGGAATGAAATCTGCTAAGCGTTTGGCCAGTACCTTGGCGTATATTTTGATGTCTGAATTTAGGAGAGAGATAGGTCGGAAGTTGGAGGGATTGTTCGGTTCTTTGCCCGGCTTAGGGAGGGTGATTATATATGCTTGTAGCATGTCAGGGGGAAATGTGGCCGTACTTGCTGCCTTTGCAAATATTTTTTGCAGATGCGGTGCGAGAAGAGGGCTAAAAATTTTAAAGTATTCATTAGAGAACCCGTCAGGTCCTGGGGACTTACCACTAGGTAGGGTGGATATCGCACATTCTATTTCCGACGTTGTGAATTGTGAGTTCAGGGAGTGTAATTGGTCATCTGATAGTGAGGGCAAGTCAATTGACCGTAGAAATTCTGAAATGTGTGCTGCCGTGGGTTGATGGGTGGAGGGATCGTCCCTTATGTTGTACAGGCCTCCATAGTAGGTGGCAAATTGATCTGCTATAGCCTGAGGGTTACTAATTTTGTGTCCAAGTGTGGGGTGTACCAAGTGGTCAATTCTCGACTTAGTGCGTGCCGCTTTTAATCGACTAGCTAGGTATTTACCCGCTCTATTAGCGTTGGCGTATGAGTTCAATTTGAAACGTCTGAGGTGATAGTCGTATTGTTGAATTAGTATTTCTCTTAGTGACTCCCTCAGCTGTGAAAGTTTCTTTGAAAGAGTGTAACTAGGCATCAGTTTGTTCTGCGTTTCTAGATTGTGTATATCAGTTAGAATAGAGTTGATTTTGTTTGCGCGTCGTTTCTTTTCCCTGGCACCAATTTGGATTAGTATACCCCTGAGGTACGCCTTATGGGCATTCCAGAGAGTAAAGGGATCCTCTACTGAGTTGGTATTGTGTAGAAAAAATTCAGTGATGTGTTGTGCAATTTTCGCTGAGATCTGTGGGTCTAGTAGGAGACGAACATTATTGCGCCAGATGGGAGAAGAGGGGGAGGCAGCCTGGTCAGCTATGGTCATGGTTATAGCTGCGTGGTCAGACCACGTGATGTCATGGATCTGAGCGGAGGAGACCTTTTGTAGCAACCATTTGTCAACCAGGAATAGGTCGATGCGTGAGTATGAACAGTGTCTGTTGGAAAAAAAAGGTATAATCCCTTGAGCTTGCATGGATGCATCTCCATGCATCAAAGAGTTCTTCCTCGTGGATTGTTCTGCCTAAATACGTAGAACGTTTGTGATTTTGCGCGGAAGTGTCCAGCTTTGGATCTACAATGAGATTAAAATCACCGCATACCACAAGGCTTCCATATTGTTGAGATCTAGCCTTTTTCAGCAATCTGTGGAGGAAGCGTAGCTGATGCGTGTTGGGGGCATACAGAGCCACCACTGTGTATGGATGCCCATTAATGTCTCCCTTCAGGATGATGTACCTGCCGTTTGAGTCCGGGGTGACTTCCTTGAATTGAAAGGAAAGGGTATGTCTAAGCGCTATAAGGACTCCTCCTGCTTTGCGATTGGGCGTGCATGCCAGGAATACATGCGGATAGTCCTTGTGCGCACACTTGGGAGCTTTGGAGTCTTGGAAATGCGTTTCCTGGACACACAGGATATCCGCCCTGTGCCTCCCGGCCTCAGCCCACATGGAAAGTCTCTTGGCAGGGTGGTTTAACCCCCGTGCATTGATGGAAAGACAGTTAATTGGCATGTGGCGGTGTATAGGACATTTGCCGTGCTATGTGGTGCGCGTACTCACTGCGGCCCTGTCCGCTGGTTCGGGGAAGGAAGACAGTTCCGTATGCTTCTGGAGCGAGACGAGAGTTCAGATTTGGTCTTCTGGCCTCAAACGTAGAAGGAACACGATATGAGTGGCATGAAAAAAAACAAAATAAAAGTGTAAGAACGAAAAGTACAATAAGAAAGAGATCTATAAACCGATCCATGTGCAGACGTAACTGCTGCATAACTTTTTGAGGGAGAAAGAGCAGGGATTAGGACACAAAACCCCTGCGTCCGGAGAGAACTGTGTGCTTAGTGCCGCAGTATAGTCACACGGTACCACCGGATTTGGCCTTGGTATTGCGTTTCCTTGTGACCAACTGCCAGTCATCCTGTATAGGACTCGGTGCTTGAGCATGCGCAGCCGGTGATGTTAGGTTCGGTAGGATGCCCCATTGGCGTAGTACTGTCAGACCCTCGTCCAGAGTGGAGATAAGAACTGAAGTTCCGTTATGAGTAACCGACAACTTTGCAGGATACTTCCATTTGTGGAGTATATTATGGTTCCTCAGCGCCTTCGTTATGGTCGCCAGGTTGCGACGTTGCTGCAGGGTGTGTCTGGATAGATCTGGGAGCAGCTGAAGGTTAGCGTACGGTGGGTTTCTGTTTTCTGCCCTGCGCGACATTACCATAATCTGCTCTTTTACGTGGTAGAAGTGCACTCTAAGCAGCACGTCCCTGGGAGTGGAGTCTGGCAGAAACGAGGGCTTGGGGATACGATGGATGCGGTCCACAATGAGATCCTGTGGCAACAGGGATGGTAGTAAGGTGGAGAAGAATGCCTGCGCATATGTAAGGAGCTGTGCCTCAGGAACTGTTTCAGGGATCCCCCTTATTTTGACGTTGTTCCTTCTGGAACGGTCTTCCAAATCTGCTACCTTGTTCTTGAGCCATGTGATTTCATCCCTTTGGTTGCTATGGGCATCCACTATTGTATTGAATGATGCTGTGAGGTTACTCACGCTGTGTTCTACTTGGTCCACCCTGTTCCCCAGGGCCTGTACCTCCCTCTGGCAATGATTAATGCCGGCTGTCATGTCAGCTTGTAGCGATGCTTTAAGTGACATCAGCATCTCTTTGAGCACCGTGTCTGACACAGGCCTATCTGAAGTGGGATATGCCGCTATGGGGTCTGGTAAAGTGTTCAGCTGCGGCCCCTCATTGTTGTGAGGTCTGCTTACCTCCATGTCCGGGTCCCCAGGTGTCCTGTCAGGAGAGGTTGTCCTCATTTTTTGTTTGACAGGGCTCCTTGTAGAGGGGCTGGAGTCTCCAGAGGATGCGCCGCTGTGTGAGGGAGCCCCGCGCTGTGCAGGTGGCTGTATAGCTCAGGAGGCAGGCGCTGGCGTGGTACGCGGTTCTCTGGCATCGGCGCCATTTTGTGGAGGCCCACGCGCCACGAAGAAGTCTGTCACCTTCTGCGGGGACTGCTGGGTCTTTCGCGGGCGGGTCATCTCCACGGGTGCTGCGGGATGCAGGGCGTCGGTGGATGTGCTGTTGGTCGCCGGCGGCCGTGTCTTTCGGTTCGTTCTCTCCGGTGGCAGAGCGGAGCTCTCAGACTATGCGTCCATGTCGGAGCTCTGGCGCCACGCCCCCTTCACCCAGAGACTTTTGAAGGATGAGGGGTACTCCTGTGCCAGCGTCACTAATAACTCTTGGGTCTAGGGTCACCCTGTGTCCCTTTTGGGCATAGGGTGACTGAGAAATATTAATTATAAATTACATGAGGTGGGACATTACTGTTAATTCATGTATTGAGCCAGGAAATAAAGGGACATATGTTGGATTGTTTTAGCATGGACAGTAATCCTCAATACATTCCTTAATGTCTGCAAAGAACTAATATTCTGACCCTACCGGTCAATAATAACTCATTCCTCTGTGTAGCACAGGCTGTTGAGATGGTAATTGAGTCTGTACTGGGGTGAGGTGGATTTGAGCTTGGTAGACAGCCTGGCTCCTGAAAGACCTTTCATTAGGTATGCTAATACTGTTTGATGTGTGGAATGTGACTTCTCAGCTGTAGTAATTAGGTCATGTTAAAAAGGTGCCAAAACGTCCGACATAGAAATGTGTATTCTGCAGGTGAATCACTTAGTATCGGAGTCCGGATGTCTGGGGAATAATTAGCTCAACAGGATGTCATTGTCTAAGAGAGTGTGTATTGAAGTGATGTGTGGGTGGAGAGTTCTTTGTTCCTTTGATTACTGTAACATGTTGTACTGTATATAAGAGTGAGAGTTACCATTAAAAGTGTTCATTCATTTTGAAACCAGAGCTTGTGTTGTCTCGGGTTTTTCTGGGAAATGGGATGGATGGTTGGAGTGTCAGATAAGCTGTTGTGGTTGATGGAAGGGAAATCGTAAACGGTGGTGACCGTTACAAGGGGCGTGCAATTAAAATTTTTGATCTAATATTTCACAGCAGGGCTCGTTCCAGCGCCCACCAAGAGTAACTGTGAGGGGTTACAGTGTTCGGGTACCACCAACACCTAAGGCCCAATTTTCGGCAGAGTATATAGTGCAGTCCGTATAGTATATACAGGCGGCCCCCTACTTTCAAACATTACATTACAGCCACAAGTAGTTTTAAACAAATTATTTTCGTTTAGAAATGTTATTCTGCTGGGGGACAGTTCTAAACACGGGAAAAAAATGTGCCACTTTACAGGCATACTATAGACACCCCCAGGTACGAAATTGAAAGGAATATTTTACTTTGTTTCGCTCTAAGCATTATTATAATCACTTCTCTCGAGAAAAAATGTTGTTTTTAAAACTTTTGTTGCATTGATACATGTCCCCTGGGGCAGGACCCGGGTCCCCAAACACTTTTTATGACAATAACTTGCATATAAACTTTTAAAATTAGCACTTTTGATTTTTCACATTCGTGTCCCATAGACTTTAACAGTGTTTTATTGCCAGTTCGCATGTTCTGCCGCAAACTGAACCGGGGGTGTTCGGCTCATCCCTATAAATTAGACAGATAACTGAGAAGCCGCAGATGTCACTCGCTAACAAGCTTTTAGATGTTTTACGAAGTTCCAAGGAATGTCTATACAAGAGGAAATCTATATGTTGTAAAACCCTAGAAGAGGCCACTTGGCATCCCGGCGTGAGTCGCTCCTTTCCCTGGAGAAATAAAAGGTTTGTTTTCCTGGTTTCCCAGAACTCAAAGAGCCGTTTTGCTGCAAAATTTATCTGGTGCATTGGCCGGGAAACCAGGTGTGACTGCTGTGACAGGTGACAACACCACCAGCAATTCTTCTCATTCCACCGACACACACAACTTTTTTTCTCTTCAATACATTTTTTTATTATAATTTTTACTTTTAAACAGATTACAGTCATAGAATCAGGAAATAGTAAAAAGGTAGAAATGTGATTGGTCAGGAAAATGATTTGTCTGGAATGTGGAGGCGGAGTCATACAATACAATACACAACGTGTTCCATTATTATAACAAAGTATTGTAGAAAAGATCACACCATAGAAAATGGGGGAAAAGGAGAAAATAAATCCGGATATTAAGGGGGAATTTGTGAACGAGGAACACCTTAACAATCACCACCATTTTATTCTTCAGGGCCTCTGATATCAGATAATATATGTTTGGGGGTTTTATCTAATCTTCAGGCCTAAAATAATACAAAAACATCTGACAGTGAAAGGGTTAATGTGAGCTAGATGGGATCACTCTGCTGTGCTCACACATTAGAGCTCCCCCTAGCTGCAGCCTGGTAATAACATTGCTAGGAGGTCTATTCATTTATCTGCTCCATACTTCCCATCTTTATATAAACGTCTCCTGACATTTAGGGGTCTATTCATAAAATATGTGCATAGCAATTCCCCCGGGGAAAGTCCATGTACATTCCTTCTGTGTAAATGGGGGAAAGATGAATGTTATTAGGATATTTGCTGTGCTGGTCGAACGGTTTCCATTCATTTACAATAGAAATGATTGCATTTGGCCTCTAGATGGAGATAATTTCTATGGTACTTAGCGCCATCTAATGGCCAAATGTGGTATTTTCTGTTTTACGTCAATGGTCGGTATTAAAACCACAGTGACAGATTTTTGCCACTAGATGGAGCCGAAAATCCAATATTTGTCATGATTGGAGGAACGCGTGTCACATTCATTCTACAATTTGTTTTATAATAGATCCCTAAATGTCTGTGAAATCTTCCACCACAAAATGTACTCAGCCAATGAGAGGGAATGACTCCATTTTTATTTTTCTCCTGCTATCAATGGCCAACACGGTACAACACTTCATCCATGTCTTTGGTGATCTCTGATCTCCTTATGAACTGTTTCTTACATGATGAAGATCAGCCATGGAGTATATCTGAGGTGTATATCAGGGTGTGCTTCTACCCCACATGTCCACCAACACTCATATACAAGACATTTCCCACACTCACTAATACACCTCAAGGGTTGTGTGGGACCCCTGATGTACAGGAAGACAGGACTTCAGTGAGGAACATTTCCCTCACTCAGGACAGGAATATGGCTTCTCCCCCGTGTGAGATCTCTGATGTGTGGAAAGACGGGACTTCACTGAAAAACATTTTCCGCACTCAGAACAGGAAAAAGGCTTCTCCCCCGAGTGAGATCTCTGATGTATGGAAAGACTGGACTTCACTGAAAAACATTTCCCGCACTCAGAACAGGAAAAAGGCTTCTCCCCCGTGTGTGATCTCTGATGTGTGTAAAGATGGGACTTCTCTGAAAAACATTTCCCGCACACAGAACAGGAAAAAGGCTTCTCCCCTGTGTGAGATCTCTGATGTATGGAAAGACTGGATTTCTGTAAAAAATATTTCCCGCACTCAGAACAGGAAAAAGGCTTCTCCCCCGTGTGCAATCTCTGATGCATGGAAAGACTGGACTTCACTGGAAAACATTTTCCGCACTCAGAACAGGAAAAAGGCATTTCACCCGTGTGTGATCTCTGATGTATGGAAAGCTTGGACTTCACTGAAAAACATTTTCCGCACTCAGGACAAGAATAAGCCTTCTCCCCCGTGTGTGATCTCTGATGTGTGTAAAGATTGGACTTATCTGAAAAACATTTCCCGCACTCAGAACAGGAAAAAGGCTTCTCCCCTGTGTGAGATCTCTGGTGTTTGGAAAGACGGGACTTCTCTGAAAAACATTTCCCGCACTCAGAACAGGAAAAAGGCTTTTCCCCCGTGTGTGATCTCTTATGTGTGGTAAGATTAGATTTCTGTGAAAAACATTTTCCGCACTCAGAACAGGAATACGGCTTCTCACCTGTGTGAGATATTTTATGCTTATAAAGACTGGATTTGCAACCGAAATACTTCCCGCACTCAGCACAGAAAAACTTTTTATCTGTTGGAAGGACGGCACCGTCCCGCACAGTCTGAGGTTCCTCAGGATCAGAGGAATACGATGGTCCGGCACCGTCCCGCACAGTATGAGGTTTCTCAGGATAAGAGGAATACGATGGTCCGGCACCGTCCCGCACAGTCTGAGGTTCCTCAGGATAAGAGGAATACGATGGTCCGGCACCGTCCCGCACAGTCTGAGGTTCCTCAGGATAAGAGGAATACGATGGTCCATCTACACTGTGTGGTGCCGGATGGACATTTGAGGTAGTCGGGTTTTCTCCTGGACTATACTGTGTGATGTCCTCATCTTCTACTTTACAGTCTGGAGACAAAGTGAGACAATCCTCTGAGGTTTTCCTCATCTCCCGTCCATCTACTAAAATAGAAATACAAAGATTATTACTAGACATGAGCTGATTGGTTCCCCTAAACCAGGACTCCGTCCACATCAGGCAGCTTTGTCTCTGAGGATCTTACAATTCCCCCCTCAAGGTAACTAGTAAATGGCTCCTCTGATCTCCTACCAGAACATTTCTTTATTCATGGACCTTAGTCAGAGTGAGAAAACAATGAGAACTGTCTTTTATAGGAGTGACAGTGATGAGGGGATTATAGGATGAGGGTCAGGAGTATGTAATGTACAACATAGATTATATAGTGCAGGGGTCAGGAGTATGTAATGTACAACATAGAGTATATAGTGCAGGGGTCAGGAGTATGTAATGTACAATATAGAGTATATAGTGCAGGGGTCAGGAGTATGTAATGTACAACAGAGTATATAGTATAGGGGTCAGGAGTATGTAATGAACATGTAACACCCTGGTGTTTAGGAAGGGTGGCTAATAAATTGAGTTTCCCAGGTGGTATTTATCCTTGCTTATTGTTAGGAGATCTACTGATTCCTCTCTAACTTTGGATGGCTGCACCTTTTCTCTTCTGTCACTAGGTGGCACTAGATAGACAAGGGTGTAGCAAGGTCGGATTATGAATGGATGGGGTGCCTCAGCCAATTGGCAGGGGTTTCTTTGGTCCCTTGGCCTGCTGGGATAGCCTATTTATTTTGGTGGAGTCAGGTGATCGGGGTTCTGTGCCACCTAGACGGCTGTCTGGGTGGACGCGTGTTATGTCGCCTGGGTTGCTAGGCCGGAAGCCTGAGGCCTATCCAGGAGCAAGAGAATCAGTGCAGGGTTGGGACTGCAGGATTGGATTCCAACCGAGAATAAAGGTTCAGCCGAACGGGGAACCAGTTGTGGTCGGAGGTGGAGGGGAAGCTGTCGCCACTAAGGAACCATCCACCTTGTTACCGGAGACTACAGTTAGTAAGCTGGAGCCAGTACCAGAGCAATGTTCTCACCAGCCTGGGACAGTGAAGAAGTGGGAAATAGCGGGGGCGATGCTAGAGCATCAGTAAGTGTTAAGCCAAGGGCCCAGCAGGATAGCGGGGGTGACGATTGAGGAGCATCAATAAGTGCCAAGCCAGGGGCCCAGCGGGGGTGACGCTTGAGGGATATACAGCGGAAGTCCAGCGAGTCGGGAGGAGCCTAACGCCTGGGGCCCGAACGTGAAAAATCAAAAGTGCCCGCAGGCTCTATATACTCTGAACAGCGGTATTCAGACGGTCCACGGGGTACAAACAAGACAGGGACTGGAGGTTAGTTGTTAAGTTGAATCTGTTTGTAATTTGGAACTGGTACATTTTGTAAGTGTAGCTCCAGCCAAAAAAAATCGAATTTTAAGCCTTTTGGAAAACATAGAGAAGGGTTATCACCCCTGTAACATTTGTTTTGCTGTCTGTGCCCTGTGTTCAGAAGATTTCACCTCACTTTCTGTCCCAATGACAATTGGATTTAGAAAATTTGGGGTTATTAGAGAAACAAGGATTGGTGATAAAGCATCAGTGGGGAGGAGACACCTTTTTTCCATATCAACTCTTACAGAAGAGAATTTCCCTTCCTAGGGGTAGATTTCTTCTCACTTCCTGTTGTCTCCCTCTGTTTGTAATTAGGAGTCGTTTGTAAGTCGGATGTTTGAAAGTAGGGGAAAATTGTGCCTTAGGTGTTGTGGTACCAGAACACTGTAAGACCTCACTGTTACTCTTGGTGGGTGTAGGAACGGGGCCTTGCTGTGAAATATTAGATCAAAAATTGTAATTAATGTAAACAGGAGCAGAAAAATTGGGCCTTAGGCAGTGATGGTAGTGCCATGAAACAAAAATATTCTTAGAATCTATCAACATGAACATTAAGGAGGAATAGGATAGTCACTCAGCATAATAGGATAGTCATTCAGCATAGGCAGTCTTCAAGGGATCCCACATCCATAGAAAAATCAATTGGTTACATCAGCATCAGGTGCTTGGTAGCTGGTGATTCAAGACTGATTCATTTTTATGAAGGTGAGCCGATCAACAGAGTCTGTGGACAGGCGCACTCTGTGATCAGTTACAAAGCCTCCAGCAGCACTGAATGTCCCATCAGAAAGAACGCTGGATGCAGGACAGGCCAGTAGCTCAATTGCATATTGTGCAAGCTCTGGCCAGTGGACCATCCTCAAGACCCAGTAACCCAGAGGATTTTCTGTTGGAAAGGTCTCCAAGTCTGACCTTGCCCATAGATATTCCTGCACCATGTAATTCAGACACTGGCGACGGTTGCTGGAACCGATCAGACCTTGGGGCTGCGGACTGAAGAATTGCCTGAAGGCATCGGTCAGACGGCCACTTTCTCCACCTTCACTTTCTGTGATTGAACCAAGCCTCAGCAACACGTTGTCCAGCACCAGGAAATTGTAACCTCCCAGGCTCTGGAAACGCATTGCACAAACCTTTCTGCAAGGCCTCCCAAAGATGTTTCATCCTCTGCTCCCTCTGCGAAGGGTGGAAAAGTTCTGGGAAAGTTCCTGAAAACAGGGCACATGGGTCAAGTGTCCATGTTGGAGGTCAGCGAGTAGGTTGGTGCCTACAACCATTCCTGGCTGAAGCTGGCGTGGCGTCAACCACTTCTGAGCCTGCCCCTGCAAAGCTGACAGAATCTCTGCCCCAGTGTGGCTCCTGTCCCCTAAGCAGACCAACTTAAGCATTGCATGGCATCTTTTTGCCTGCGTGCTTGCGTAGCCCCTTGAACCTCTATGGAGCTTCGCTGGTACAGAGGACAAATCTGCAGAGGAAGAAGAGGAGGGGGTGGAGGAGAGAGCCACCACTAGCATTTTGGAGGTGTGGTGGCAAAACAAGCTCCAACAGTACTGCACCTTGTCCTGCATCCTTCCCAGCTGCCAGCAGAGTTACCCAGTGCGCCGTGAAAGAAAGGCAACGTCCCTGTCCATGCCTGCTGGACCATGAGTCAGCGGTAATATGCACCTTACTGCTGACCGCTCTGTCCAACGAGGCCAAGACATTGCCTTCCACATGCTGGTAGAGATGCTGGAATGGTCTTCCGTGAAAAGAAATGGCGTTTGGGAACCTGCCACTGAGGTACCGCACATTCCACAAATTCACAAAAGGGGGCAGAGTCTACCAGCTGAAAAGGCAGCAGTTGCAGTGCAGATGCAGTAGCCAAGCTAGCATTCAGACGCTGAGCATGTGGATGGCTGGGACCAAATTTCTTTATACAATTTAGCAACAGGGGTAGGGAATGTGCATACGGCCTTATATAGTGTGGGGCGTGGACTTAGTCCCCCTGAGCCTGATTGGCCAAAGGCACCCTGCTTTTGGCCAATTATGGCTCTCTTTGCTGATGGCGCTGGGATTGGCCAAAGTATGCGGGTCATAGTGCATGCTTTGGCCTATCATCACACAGCAATGCACTGCTATCTCGCAGTGCATTATGGTGCGTGACGCGGCGCTCAAATTTGGTGCGGACTCCCCATAATGTTCGTTTTTCGATGAACGGGCGAACAACCAATGTTCGAGTGGAACTCATGTTCGACCCGAACATAAAGCTCATCCCTACTAATGAGAGACCGGGAGCTCAGGGAGAGAGGATCTGCAGTGAGAGACTGTGTGAGAAGAAGAAAACTATTCTGTGTTACCAAGAGTTATGTAGAACTACCGTTAGTGACTGTAACAAGATTTGTAACCATAGGAGACAGCGGTCCTCCCTATACAGAAGTGGTGTCCGGCTGGAGGCCTTCCACTGTATAGCAGTCTACCTATAGAAGTCTCGGAGTCTGACAATTGTCATTGCATCTACTCAAATGTGTCCTGGCCCTAACCGGCTCTCCAATGTAATGTACAAAATAGAGTATATCCTACAGGGGTCAGGAGTATGTAATGTACAACAGAGTATATAGTGCAGGGGTCACATAGAGAATATAGTGCAGGGGTCAGGAGTATGTAATGTACAACATAGAGGACATAGTGCAGGGGTCAGGAGTATGTAATGTACAACAGAGTATATAGTGATGGGTTAGGACTCATGATATTGGTATTCAGTAATCAGTGGTGGGTGAAATGTTTACTGGAGACAAGTTGCAGAGATCCCACACCGCTGCCTCCCATCTCCTGAGACTGCACTCAGTGACTTGGGTCTGAGACTATACAGACATATCCCACCACCCGGCACAGCCAGCAAATAACAGAGCAAGTAACCCGGGAGAATTGTTCTGTCAGAAATCTCCCTAGACCCGGGCATGGGGCAGAAGACCCAAGGTACATATACCCCAGGTGTCTGGGTCAAGCAAACCCTATGGTGAAAAATCAACATTTTGCTGCCAGCTGAACCCCAGAATCTCCATAAATCCAGTCTAGATACATAAATTGTGTCTGCAGCACAGAGAAGGAAGATTATCCGAGAGAAATACAGGAATACAGGACGGGGAACACAGCTCAGGAAAGTGACCAGGGGATTACAGGCTGATATCACCCAGTCCCCGCCCTACTCTGGACCAATCAGTGAGCAGTATGGGTGGGGGAATGGATTTAGTGTTAATGACCCACCTGTGCTGATCTCTGTAGGAGTGTCCTCCTCTATAAATGTCCCCGTTATTCCATCCTCCTCCATAGACTGCTGATCATCCCTCACATACGTCTCTTCTTCTTCTGATTTCACCTCAAATTCTATATCGATTGGATCTCCACTCTAAACCAAGAGAATGAGAGAGAATATCATCTGTAAGATATAAACTTACATACAAAATCCACACATCATCTCCACCAGTCCATGTTCTAGATGCTCCGCCCCACCGACCTTGTAACAGTGGGGGATGGTGTGACCTTCCTGTGTGGAATCCAGGGAATACAGAGGACGGGAACATCTCTCTGGGGGGTTCCTGGTATTAGGTGGCTCCATCATATCCTTGTGTCCTTCTGAAAACTCCTCCATCACTCCATACTCCTCACCCTCCTCTTTATACTCTTCTTTAATATCAATATTATCATCCCCGAGGTTTCCACTCTGAATATATAATAAAACATTCATTATAATAAACATGTTTGTGTATAAATCAGAACTACCAATAATTGTTCCTCATCTACCTGATGGTGGTGGGGGATGGTGTGTTCTTCCTTCATTATCCCATCCTCATCATCCTCCTCTTTAACCTCAACTTTAGAATCTCTCAGGTTTCCACTCTGAATATAGAATAAAAATGACATCAATGGTAACAATGCAGATAATGTACAGATCCTAATGATACTATCAGTGATTGTTCCTCATCTACCTGATGATGGTGGGGGATGGTGTGACCTTCCTGTGTGGAATCCCGGGAATACAGAGGACGGGGACATCTCTCTGGTGGGTTCCCATTACTGGATCCATCTGTAGGAAACACACACACTGACTGAATACATTGTTTCTATGTGTTTATCAGATGATGGGGGATCTAGGTGGAGCCTCCGTACTGCTCTCTCCTTTACAATAAAGTCTCCTCTTACCCAGTGATGTGAGGGGCGGCTGATTGTCCATCATGACGTCCTTGTAGAGATCCTTGTGTCCTTCTAAATACTCCCACTCCTCCATGGAGAAATAGACAGTGACATCCTGACACCTTATAGGAACCTGACACACACAATGATACAGTCACCATCCAGACACACCCCTTGTCTGTTACTGGATAATGTCCCAGAATTCCCGGCACCGCTCACCTCTCCTCCATCATCTCTCTGGTGACTTCTAGAATCTTCTTTGTATTTCTCTATTCTATCAGGGAGGGAGGTGGAGGCAATGTGATGGTCATATGATCTCCAGTAAATGTGTATATAGACTGCGCTGCCAAAAATATAAATAAAGATTATTAAACAGTTTGTCACATGTAAAGAATAAAGAAATGAATGACACCAGAAAACACAACTAATGTCCAATGTATCAATAAGTCCGCTTCAAATATCAGTTGCTTGAAAAACAAGAGGTAAGTGATCAGGTGCTCTGCCATTAGTAACAGATAAACACGTGACCACTTCCAGATGACCCCACATGGATGACACTCACCACAATGGATGGATCTTCTATTACTAGATAGGTCTCACTGTGCATTTTGGTTGGACCCGCTGTGTATCTTGTCACCAACTTGTCCATTCACATCTACCTGGATGTGATTTCTTCCAATGCCATACACTGCCACTCCCACCACTAATAAAAGTGGTATAATCCATTTCGTATAGACAAAGGCTCTCCAAACCCTTTGCTTGCCTTTATCTGGCCATTGGGGCACTATTTCATCCACTGACACTAACAATGGGGTACTTTATATCCAACTGACACCAACAATGGAGAATTATTCATCCCACTGACACCAACAATAGGGCACCATTCCTTCTATTGATATCAACAATGGGGCACTATTCATTTCATTGAAAAGAACAATGGCATAGTTCCTCCTACTGACACCAATGATGTGGCACAGTTCCTCCTACTGACACCAACGATGGGGCATTGTTTACTTCCACTGGACATTTTCTAATCCCACTGGCCCCTCTAAAGTCTAAACTGGCCCTTTGTTTATAAAGTTTGGAGACCCCTGATATAGACTGATGAGGTGAGAAGGTGATTGGTGGGAAAGGTGACATCTCCAAAATGGGGTGTTTTCCGGACACGTAAGTGGGGAAATGTTCTGCCCCTGAAGGGGTTAATCTAGGTCTCCACACTATATATGTGTGTATCATCATCTGCTGGAGATAAAAGACGTCACAGTGACTATGGAGGAAGAGGACGGACATGACGGGGTTACTGGGTGTAAATAGAAAATAAGATCTTATTACCTCCTCTGCTGTCTCTTCCAGCAACGTCTCCTCACTACTTCTTCCCGACTCACCTCTCACCCGGAACCTCCTGTCTGTACCTGACATCACTTCCTGTCTGTCTTCCTGATAGAAGTGAGATCACCATCTTGTGGAGCTCAGAGGAACTGCAGTCCTGAGAAATATATTGAAGTGGTCTTGTGCTGTGTGTGTATGTACTGTATATCCTTATAGATGGGTCATCTCCACTCCCACCAAGGGGGATAGAAATATATTACTGACTAGTCCAGACTTTATCAGCCAGGGATCCTCCTAAGGGTTCTAGGGGTTCCCTGTGAATTGATCAATTTCTGTCTTTCAGTAACAACAATTTCACGATAATGTAAGCATTTCCTTCTTTCACTGATCACTGATATGAGGGGATCCTTCTCCCATCGGTCACCAATAAGGGACCAATAAACAGATCACTTGTTTGGTTTTGTTTGGGTTTGGAGTGAATTTGCCCTGTTTGGGGTGAGATAACGGCTGCACTGATTGGCTATTCAGCCAAGATGAACCTTCAGTTGCAGTATGACTACCAATGCTAAATGTGGCAGCTTCCCACCTCAGTGAGTGCAGATTTTAGTATTTCCTTTTAATAAAAGGCGTTACATGATGTGGGATTCCACTTTCTCTCCTCCCTGAGTGTGTATAAAGAGGCGGAGCTCCTGAGTGTGTATGAAGAGGCGGAGCCCTGAGTGTGTATGAAGAGGCGGAGCCCTGAGTGTGTATGAAGAGGCGGAGCTCTGAGTGTGTATGAAGAGGTGGAGCCCTGAGTGTGTATGAAGAGGCGGAGCTCCTGAGTGTGTATGAAGAGGTGGAGCTCCTGAGTGTGTATGAAGAGGCGGAGCTCCTGAGTGTGTATGAAGAGGTGCAGCTCCTGAGTGTGTATGAAGAGGCGGAGCTCCTGAGTGTGTATGAAGAGGCGGAGCTCCTGAGTGTGTATGAAGAGGCGGAGCCCTGAGTGTGTATGAGGAGGCGGAGCCCTGAGTGTGTATGAGGAGGCGGAGCTCCTGAGTGTGTATGAAGAGGCGGAGCTCCTGAGTGTGTATGAAGAGGCGGAGCTCCTGAGTGTGTATGAAGAGGCGGAGCTCCTGAGTGTGTATGAAGAGGCGGAGCCCTGAGTGTGTATGAAGAGGCGGAGCTCTGAGTGTGTATGAAGAGGCGGAGCCCTGAGTGTGTATGAAGAGGCGGAGCTCCTGCTGGAACAGTGGTCGGAGGAGGGAGACTGACAGAAAGCGCAGCAGACTTGCAGGAGTGAGCGAGGAGGATCCATCGGAGGTGAGGAGAGTGTGAAGGATGTTGGTGACTCTGGTAGATGAAAAGCTGGGAGTCATATTGCTCTTGTGAGTGGGGAAGCACTACTAAGGGGCGCCCTCACCATCACGTGTGTAAGAGGTGGAAGAAGGCGTGGCTACACTACAGCTGGCACAGTTTGGAGCACCGAGAACTTTCACACCTTATCAACTTTTCATTGATTGGTGGATTGTTTTTGGAGCAAAATAAGTTAAGTGAAGTAGATGCAAAGTGGAAGCAGTGGACTTGCAGAGAACACTATATTGAGAACAAAATATTGTATGATTACATGAATTTGCACAGGTTTTACTTTATTTAATGTAGCAGCAATTATTACGAGATTAAAAAAGTAGGTGTAAAGTGGAAGCGGTAGATCTGCAGGGAACATCATCCTGAGCACAAAGCACTTTATGTTGTATATGAATTTGCACATGGATCAGTTTACTTCATTTATTGATAAACACCATAAGATGAATGAAGTAGGTGTAAAGTGGAGGCAGTAGATCTGCAGAGAATATTATTGGGGCCCCTAGCACTTTATATATGAATGTCTCCACATATTTTAGTGTATGTGTGATAATTGATGGGCGGCACACACAATAGGACAGCGCTGTGACACATAATGCTCTTCTAGGTGATAAAGGGAAGACTTACCTTTGTTACAGCAGCAGTCCGGTAGAAGTTATTTCTGGAGGTATTTGAGTTGTTACACATAGCGCAGGTTTTTTTCTATTTATATTGGGGACATAATTGCCCAAATCTGGGGATCAGGAGCCATTTCCACCCTTTACTCTCGGCTGGGGTTCTTTGTATCCATATAACAGATGTTCTACATGACTAAATCTCACATAAATTTTACTGCAAAATCAAAGGGGCCAAAATGTCTCCCCCCCCTCCCCCGAGCAGTAATATATTTCTATCCCCCTTGATGGGAGTGGAGATGACCCATCTATAAGGATATACAGTACATACATACACAGCACAAGGCCGTGCTCACACTACAAGACGTATCTCGAGGCTGCAGTTCCTCTGAGCTCCACAAGGTGGTGATCTCACATCCACCCAGACAGGGAGTCTCTATGGAAGACAGGAAGTGATGTCAGGTACAGACAGGAAGTTCCGGGTGAGAGGTGAGTCGGGAGGAGGTAGAGAGAAGACGTTGCTGGACGTAGCAGCAGAGGAGGTAATAAGATCTTATTTTCTATTTACACCCAGTAACCCCCGTCATGTCCGTCCTCTTCCTCCATAGTCACTGTGACGTCTTTTATCTCCAGCAGATGATGATACACATATGTGTAGCGACCTGCTACTTTTTAGCCAGCGCTGCTTTCAATTTAGAGGGTAGTCTGAGGCCTCGTACACACGATCGAACATGTCCGCTGAAACTGGTCCGTCGGACCAGTTTCAGCAGACATGTTCGGTCGTGTGAAGGGCCGACCGGACAATTCTACGGCCGACCGGACAGGTTTCCAGCGGACAAATGTTTCTTAGCATGCTATGAAACATGTCCGCTGGAAGCCTGTCCGTCGGACATGTTCGGTCGTCTGTACGACTCACCGGACATGTCCGCTCGGCCGAAAGCCCTCGCATGCGTCGAAGTGATTCGACGCATGCGTGGAAGCATTGACCTTCCAGGGTCGCGCACGTCGCCGTGTCATCGTCGCGGCCACGTCACTGCGTTCGCTGTCCGTGGGGATTTTGGTCTGATGGTGTGTTCACACATCAGACCAAAATCCGGCAGCGGACATGTCCGATGAAAACGGTCCAGCAGACCGTTTTCATCGGATTGTCCACCCGTGTGTACGCGGCCTTAGAGTTAGTTGACTGTATGATTTTTAATTTCAATAGTTTTTAATTTTTTATTGAGAGATTTTTTTTAAATGATAACAAGCATTCAAAAGAGAATGTCATAAACATTGAGACAACATTAGTAACAATAACATTACATTCCAAGTCCTGAAGCGAGAACCTCTAATCCTTCCCCCAATAACACTAAGGAGTATCCAAAAAAAAAGGGGGAAAGAAAATCAACCCTCTCCATCCTCAGGCAAGGCTGTTTGACCAGCCCTGGGCAATGAGTTCCCCTAAAGACATGTCAGGGGAACTTCCCAGCGGGCAGGGCGCAGAGACCCCACCCTCCCGAGAGGCCCCTATGGGGTCAAACTGCCTCTCAGGGGATGCAATCGCCACCCTCCCACACCCGGCTACAAGCCTAATTATAACTGTAGAGACGAGAGAGAAAGGTAATCACTCAAATGGCTTAAACACAGCCATGTATGGTACGACAGGGGGAGGTCATACTTGGTAACATAACCTGCAGTAGAGGGGCCAAGGGAGGCGACAGAAAGAAGGAAAGAAAAGTGTAGGAGAGATAAGGAGAGAAACATGCTACCTCCGTCAGGGGGTAGCACCAGCGGTTAAGTGTCCGAGCCGCACACCCGGCCTCAGAGAAAGATTACAGAAGTCAGCCCAGGGTTCCCATGAATTTCTCAGTTTTGTCATGGAGTTTAGCAACAATTTGTTCTTGCATCATGATCCAGGAAACTTTCCTCCTGAACCCCCGGAAGGGGACCCTAGGCTTCTTCTAGGCTTTGGCAATGGACATTTTGGCGCCCAGGAGAATGAAAAGCGACAAGGTCTGGGAGCTTTTGGGTAGGTTAGGGATATACTGATTCAGAAGAGCCACGCTAGGATGGGGAGCCACCCCCCACTCCGGTTAAGGCGCTAATGGTGCGGAACACCTTTTGCCAAAAGGCTCTAATACGGGGGCACGACCACCAAATGTGGAGCATGGAGCCCTCCAGTTCACACCCCCTAAAGCACACTGGCGAGGACCCTGGAAATATCCTTGCCAACCTGGAAGGAACATAGTACCATCTTACCAAAACTTTTAAGCTAGCCTCTATGAGAGAAATGTTAAGAATACCTTTATACGACCTCTGTGCAGCTTGGAACCAGACAGCGGTATCCCATGAACCGTCCACGTCCTCCTCCCAGGCCCGGGCATAAGTTGGCTTGTCCACCTTAGAAGCGAGAGCTGTGTAGATCAAGGAAATGCCTCCCCTCTGATCCTCTGCAGAAGCCAATGCTCATAGGGCGTTACCGTGAGGGGAACCTTGTTATCGGTCCAAATAGAGCGTATAAAATGGGAGATTTGGGCAAATCTAAAGAGCTCCGAATCGGGCATCTCCAGTTTCTTCCAACAATGGGACAGGGAAATCGGACCCGCCGAAGAGAGAAAGTGTCCAATGCGGTAGAGCCCCTTATCGGTCCACCACCGAAAGGCCTCAATGTTCAAACCCGGGGGGGAAAGCCGCATTATGAAATAAATGAGCCAGGGGTCTAAGGGAGGATGTCAGAGCAGGAAATCCAAAGAGCTTTGTGCTTAAGGCTACAGAGTGTGAGAGAGTGGGGGACAATATTGCAGGCCTGACCCCGGGGTCACAACATAGAAGGTAATCAATGGTATGCAAAGGGGTAGCCATTCTTTCCATAGAAAGCCAGTCAGGCTTTGGCCCCCTAAAAAAGGCCGTTGAGATTTGTGTAAGTTGAGCTGCCTGATAATAACCCCATAGGTTTGGGAGACCCAGACCGCCCTACGATTTCAGGCGGAAAATAATTCCTGAGGGACACCTATACACCTTATTACCCCACACAAAGCGAACTATTTGTGATTGCAGTGTACTGAGGAAGCGTTTTGCAATTGGCACAGGGAGGGAGCAGAATAAGTACAACAGAGGAGGGAGAAGGGTAATTTTCACTGCGTGGACCCTACCTAACCAGGACAGACCACACCTCGACCACGCGTCCAAGTCGCCTCTACATTTCAGTATCATAGGGGGATAGTTGGCTTTAAAAAGACCATCGACGTCTGATGTTAGTTTAATGCCTAGGTATGAGATAGCACCGGGGGCCCAGCGGAACTCAAAATTATTAGAGAGCTGATTGAGAAGGTCCGGGGGAACTGTAATGTTCAACGCTGTTGATTTAGTCATATTAACTCTCAGTCCCGAAACCTCACTAAAATCCCGCAGCGTCTTAAGAATTACAGGAGTGGAGGTCAGAGGAGAGGTAATAAAGAGGAGAAGGTTATCCGCGTATAGCATGCACTTGTGTTCCCCTTGCCCGCACGTCACTCCCCTAATGTCAGGGTTAGATCTAATCGCTATGGCCAACGTTTCTATGGCTATAGCAAAAAGGAGGGGAGAGAGTGGGCAGCCCTGTCTGGTACCCCTCCCTATGGTGAAAGAATCCGAGTACCTGCCCATTAAGCGTACCTGCGCAGTGGGGTTTGAGTACAGTGCCCGGATAAGATTTAAGAAATATGGGCCGAAGCCCCACCTCCCCAAGATATCCGACAGGTAGGCCCAATCTATGGAGTCGAAGGCCTTGTGTAGGTCTATGGAGAGCAAAAAGCCTTTTTGTTGGGGACCCCCATCCCACTGTGACTTGAGCAGCGAAATTACATCAATGACCCGTCAAATCTGGTCTGGGCCCTGTCTCCCAGGGATGAAGCCCACCTGGTCTTTATGGATGTATGCAGCTACAAAGCTCGAAACCCTATTGGCCAAAATTTTGGTCATAATTTTAACGTCATTATTAATCAGTGAGATCGGGCGGTAGTTACCCACCTCGCTAGCGTCCTTGTCAGGTTTGGGAATTGCTGAGATATATGCTGAGTTCAGGTCCCTATCCAGGTGACCTCCCTCCCTGAGAGAGTTGAACCATCGAGCCAGATGCGGTGCCAGACAGGGTCCAAATTTCTTGTAGTATCCGGTGGAGAATCCATCCGGACCAGGCGAAGAACCTAACTTAAGGGATTTAATAGTGTCTAGAATTTCCTCTGAGGTGAACGGACTCTCAAGGAGAGTTCTATGCTCTATAGACAGAGTGGGCAGAGGGAGGTCATCTAAAAATTTGTTCGTCAAAGGGCCCCGGGGAGATTGGGAAGGCTTGTATAGATCCGAATAGAACTGCAAAAACGCATCCATGATCTTGGTTGGGTTTTGCGTCAGGTCCCCTGAGGTCGCCCGAATTTTAGGGAATTTTAGGGACCTCTCACTCCGACTGTATGATTTTTTACTAAATTTGCGCCTCTGTTCCAGCCATGGCTGTACTGTGAGTGACCACTATTGTTATCTGGGGTGTTACCACCCCAGGCCAAGGGTGGCAGCAGTCAGGTCAAGGTGTTTTTGGTGTTCCCCTTCGGCAGCCAATCAGTGTGGGTTGATTGTCCCGCTGTGCATGCTGGGGAGGAGTACTAAAGGGACAGACGCCATTGGTCTGGGTTGTCGTCGATCCTGGGTCTGTCATCCCACCACCCCCCGTGTGTGGCCCTCCTGGCTGGGGGAGCATGTTCAAGTGTTTCTGGCTTTGGGACCATGTTGGTCCGGAGTTGTGATCTACTAAGTAGGCCCGGTAGTCAGACTGGGTCTACGTTTGCAGAGTGATCCTGTGCTGTCCGTCCTGAGGGAGGAAGCCACTCGATGAAGAACCTGTCTTGGAGAGCACCGAGCACAAGGCTGGTATCTCAGGAGAGGCCTTGAACTTTATCGAAGGACGCACCATTACTGAGAGGCTGAATGATGGTCGCCTGTCAGTTCTAAGTTCACAAGAAGTTAATAGGAAGAGAACTGGGTGCTGAATCCTGTGTTCAGAGGATATTGGACCGAACATACCTCCATCTTTGGGAAGGTCTGTGGCAGAGACTTTAACCAAAGTTCAGTGCGTCATCTTGGCTGCTAAGCTAGTGAGAGAGGCCTGTCCGAGTGCGCAATACCCACTCGTGACTAGAGTGGCGACGAAAGCTACCTTGCTGGAAACAGGAGTGTTTCCGAACAGACGTAGATAGATAGATGCAAGCATTACAAGCTCCTCCTCCCAATGTCCCTCCATCCAGAGTCAGAGAATACTATGACATCATACTGACCTCACAGCTCCTCCTCCCATAGTTCCTCCATCCAGAGTCAGAGAATACTATGACATCACACTGACCTCAAAGCTTCTCCTCCCAATATCCCTCCATCTGGCTTTTTTTCCTGATGCTCTTAGGATGTTGGTCTTGCGTTGTATGTAATGATGTCAGATAGCCTGCTACAAGCTTTTAGCCTGTATAGTGTGAGGTTCCAGTGTGGGTAAATTATTCCCATTCTGAAGTGGGGCTTTAATAAAATGGAAACCTGAATGGTGAGGTGAGGAGGATTCTGGGAATGTCATTTCATTTTCCTATTTGTGTTCATATCCTTCTAGTTTTCTTCCTGTGAAGTCTGGAGATCATATGACCATCACATTGCCTCCACCTGCCTCCCTGATAGAATAGAGAAATACAAAGAAGATTCTAGAAGTCACCAGAGAGATGATGGAGGAGAGGTGAGCGGTGCCGGGAATTCTGGGACATTATCCAGTAACAGACAAGGGGTGTGTCTGGATGGTGACGGTATCATTGTGTGTGTCAGGTTCCTATAAGGTGTCAGGATGTCACTGTCTATTTCTCCATGGAGGAGTGGGAGTATTTAGAAGGACACAAGGATCTCTACAAGGACGTCATGATGGACAATCAGCCGCCCCTCACATCACCGGGTAAGAGGAGACTTTATTGAAAAGGAGAGAGCAGTACGGAGGCTCCACCTAGATCCCCCATCATCTGATAAACACATAGAAACAATGTATTCAGTCAGTGTGTGTGTTTCCTACAGATGGATCCAGTAATGGGAACCCACCAGAGAGATGTCCCCGTCCTCTGTATTCCCGGGATTCCACACAGGAAGGTCACACCATCCCCCACCACCATCAGGTAGATGAGGAACAATCACTGATAGTATCATTAGAATCTGTACATTATCTGCATTGTTACCATTGATGTCATTTTTATTCTATATTCAGAGTGGAAACCTGAGAGATTCTAAAGTTGAGGTTAAAGAAGAGATAAAAGAGGAGGATGATGAGGATGGGGTGATGGAGGAAGAACACAAAGATCTGTACCAGGACACCATGGTGGAGTCATCCAGCTACAGAAACCCCCCAGAGAGATGTCCCCGTCCTCTGTATTCCCGGGATTCCACACAGGAAGGTCACACCATCTCTCACCATAATCAGGTAGATGAGTGACAATTATTGGTAGTTCCAATTTATACACAGCGGGCTAGATTCAGCAAAGAATTACGCCGGCGTATCCATAGATACGCCGCGTAAATTCAAAGCTGCGCCGGCGTATCTACTTTCTGTATTCAGAAAGCTAGATACGCCGACATTAGCCTAAGATCCAACTGGCGTAATTCTATTACGCCTGTGACGAGATCCTTTGCTCGCCCGGTTCTGCTCTCCCGACACTCCTCTGCTTCTATTGGATCAGATTGCAACGTCTGATGGTCCAGTCATCCAAGGTTCCGGGATCCAAACTACAGCTATGTGCCGTTCAGACCCATTAAGAACACACACCAGGCAGGCTGTATGTATGTTCAAGCAGGACTCTTTATTTTCAAGTACACAGCACACTTTTATACAGAATTTGGAACATCCCACTCCCAACAACCGCTTTCCTATTGGTCAATTGTAAAGTATATGCAGTCCTCACTCAGGTCCTCCTTAATCATGCAAATGAGGACTTGAAATAGTAAACAGGGATTGGTCCAATATCTTGGATAGAAAGACTATTATGTGTATTGAGACAGAAGCCCCAGGGGGCAATCAATGTACACAATAGCCAGCCACAGAACAATGGGACCGTCTGGAGAGTGAGTTAGCCTTAAGACAGGGCAGAGACCCTTTTGACTTAATCAGTTACAACACAGTATTGGCATCACACAATAGAACATGGTATGTCATTCCACATCTTTAGACAGACGGTCTGTCTCTACTAACAGAAGATATTTACACCTGATAATCAGAAAGGCTTTAAACAGGCTTATCACATAATGGACAATGAAATGTCTTTCACAATTCAGCTTACTTAAAAGCAGGTGTCCTTGCATTGAATAAGCCAACAGCTTGTAATGTCCCTCTCCTGTGTAACAGATGTCAAGTAGAAACACTTTAATATCTCAAGATCCATGACATTACTCCCCCTGGGAAGCAGTTCAACATCCACAGTGGGACCCAAACGGGTCAACTCAAGGATGTTGAAAAAGTAGTCTTAAGGTTCCAGGACTGTCTGCCGGGATAACCCATGCGCCTTCCTGCTTTGAGGCCCTGGCCCATAATCGGACGGAAAGAGGCTCGCATTCAGTCCTCTCCAAAAGCCCCTGTCCCAGCTAGGTCTGTCACACATCTCCTCCTTTGGCAGGAGACTAACACTGGGAGAGACCCCAATTCCGGGACCCACCCAGTACCCCAGATAACTTGTCCCAAACAGAGCATTACTCACCCAGTCAATCTGTGCCTCTCTCAGAGAACACGCCTGCCGCTGGGGAGAGGCCTGGACTGGCCCTTCTCCCTGGAGTCCTTTCAGCCGCTGGAGAGAAGACAGGGTGGCTGGGCTCAGTTCATCATGCTGTTGGGGATCTGGGCCAACTGGCCACCATTCCTGGGTTATACCAGTGGAGCCTGAAGTCCCATCCACTGATGCTAGGTGAAAATCCCCCGGTGCTTGCAAAGCAAAGCCGACATCCTCCTGTCTCAGTGCCTCACCATTTTCTGGGGTTGTGTCAGTGGAGATCGGAGTCCCATCCACTACCACAGGAACCCCCTCCTCTGTTAGTTGAGAGCAGAGGTTCGGGGCACTCTGCTCTGTTGCCAGCTCTTCCGCTGGGCTGCTGTGAGTGGAGACCACAGTCCCATCCACCGATATCCGCTCAAGCCGTAGTGGTGTGCAGCAGCCAGTAGCATTCTGCCCTGCTGCCAGTGATTCAGCTTGTTGCTGGGGAGGGGGACCAACTGCCCCGGCTCCCTGGAACTCCACAGTTGCTAGAACTCCACAGTTGCTAGATTGCTAGCACTCTGCCCTGTTGCCAGCACTTCTGCTGGGGGCTCATCAGGTTTTTCTTCCTCAGCAGAAAAAAATCTATTAAATCCCCTGTCTCTGCACTTGGTGTCTGGGGATAGAGGTTCACCATCTCCTGTCCATGAAACCCAGAATATGCTATAGGTACTGAGCAGAGGTTAGCAGAGCTCGGCCCTGCGGTCAGCACTTCAGCTTTGGGAATGGCAAGCTCCCGATTTTCCACTGCTGATTCATCAGCCAGGATTTCAGCGTTGTCGGCTGATATTTCCTCGTAGTCCCAGGCAAAGGGAGCCCCATCCTGCTGCTGAGCTGAGTCTAGCAGCTGTTTGTAGGCGATATCCAGTTCCCATTCCTGAGCGGCCAGGAATTCCAAATCTTCCTGTAACCAGTGCACTTCCGGGACATTCAGTCTTCGCTCTCTGTGCTCCATTATTTCCTCCCAACGCCACTCCCGATCGCTCCCAAAGTTGGGATCCCTGGACATCCTCCAATACAACAATCCCAGGCCATCATAGTCAAAGCCTTCCTTGGGGCTGTCATCCGCTGACCACGGGCACTCTGGGACTACATACCACCGGAGGGCTCTGTAGCTCTCGTCCAACCGCATCTCTGCCCGGATCAGCCTGCTTAACTCTGCTGTCCAGTCTTGCTTCAGTTGTTCCCCTAATAACAGCATTCTTACTTCATACTGTGACCAGTACCTTACATGGATGGAGGGGAGAGCTTTTCCCTGGTGTCGCTGCTCGCAGGCTAGCGCTTCTTTCCAGAGTTCGCAGCGGATCGAATCAGACCATCCAAGCAGGACCTCCTCTGATACTGGTCCTCTGTGCTGTATCTGCTTCTCTCGCAACCTCCTTCGGAATTCCTCTTCCATGGTTACTGGTATCTGTACCTCTCCTCTTCTTTCATTTGGTGCTGCTTCTTTAGGCATTGTCACCGATCGCCGTATTTCTGCAATTCTCAGCTCCTGTTGCCGCTCTCGTTCTCTCTGTTGTCGCTCTCGTTCTCTCTCATCCTGCTGCTGGAGGTCTCTATTGGTATTCTGTATGGCGGTCTCTGATGGGTTAGCACCATATAATGCCAACCGCTGTTGAACTCGCTGCTGGAACAAGTCTTCAACTGACCGGGGTCCTGCATCACCATCCCTCCGATCCATCTCGGCTAGCGCAATGATCAGGGTGGCCTTGTTCTTCCCACCGGTCCCTCCACGGCTCTCAAGCAAGTCTTTTAGCATGGTTCTCCTGCAGGCTGCATAGCTGGTCATTCATGGTGGTGGTTTGGAGTTGTCCCAGTAACTGGAGAGCAAATCCCACCGCTGCCAACCAATGTGACGAGATCCTTTGCTCGCCCGGTTCTGCTCTCCCGACACTCCTCTGCTTCTATTGGATCAGCTTGCAGATTGCAACGTCTGATGGTCCAGTCATCTAAGGTTCCGGGATCCAAACTACAGCTATGTGCCGTTCAGACCCATTAAGAACACACACCAGGCAGGCTGTATGTATGTTCAAGCAGGACTCTTTATTTTCAAGTACACAGCACACTTTTATACAGAATTTGGAACATCCCACTCCCAACAACCGCTTTCCTATTGGTCTATTGTAAGGTATATGCAGTCCTCACTCAGGTCCTCCTTAATCATGCAAATGAGGACTTGAAATAGTCAACAGGGATTGGTCCAATAGCTTGGATAGAAAGACTATTATGTGTATTGAGACAGAAGCCCCAGGGGGCAATCAATGTACACAATAGCCAGCCACAGAACAATGGGACCGTCTGGAGAGTGAGTTAGACTTAAGACAGGGCAGAGACCCTTTTGACTTAATCAGTTACAACACAGTATTGGCATCACACAATAGAACATGGTATGTCATTCCACATCTTTAGACAGACGGTCTGTCTCTACTAACAGAAGATATTTACACCTGATAATCAGAAAGGCTTTAAACAGGCTTATCACATAATGGACAATGAAATGTCTTTCACAATTCAGCTTACTTAGCATCTTAAAAGCAGGTGTCCTTGCATTGAATAAGCCAACAGCTTGTAATGTCCCTCTCCTGTGTAACAGATGTCAAGTAGAAACACTTTAATATCTCAAGATCCATGACAATGCCGTCGTATCTTAGGGTGCATTCTCACGCTGGCCGCTAGGTGGTGCTTCCGTTGTTTTCGGCGTAGAATACGCGAATTACCTAGTTACGTCGATTCACAAACGTAAGTGCGCCCGGCGTTAGTTTTTTATGTCGTTTGCGTATGGCTTTTTCGGCGTAACGTTGTGCCTGCTTCTATGAGGCACACTCAATGTTAAGTATGGACGTCGTTCCTGCTTCGATTTTTTACGTTGTTTGCTTAAGTCATTCGCGAATAGGGCTGGACGTAATTTACGTTCAAGTCGAAACCAATGACGTCCTTGCGACGTCATTTGGAGCAATGCACACTGGGATATGTACACGAACGGCGCATGCGCCGTTCGTACAAAATGTCAATCACGTCAGGTCAACACACATTAACATAAAACACGCCCCCCCCCTTACACATTTGAATTACGCGCGCTTACGCCGGCCTCATTTACGCTACGCCGCCACAACTTACGAAGCAAGTGCTTTGTGAATACTGCACTTGCTCCTGTAAGTTGCAGCGGCGTAGCGTAAATACGATACGCTGCGCCACCGTAAGATCAGGCGCAGCTACCTGAATCTAGTCCAGCATGTTTGTTACAATGAATGTTTTATTATATTTTCAGAGTGGAAACCTAGGGGATGATAATATTGATGTAAAAGAAGAGTATAAAGAGGAGGATGAGGAGTATGGAGTGATGGAGGAGTTTTCAGAAGGACACAAGGATATGATGGATCCACCTAATACCAGGAACCCACCAGAGAGATGTCCCCGTCCTCTGTATTCCCGGGATTCCACACAGGAAGGTCACACCATCCCTCACCATCATCAGGTAGTTGAGGAACAATCACTGATAGTATCATTAGGATCTGTACATTATCTGCATTGTTACCATTGATGTCATTTTTATTCTATATTCAGAGTGGAAACCTGAGAGATCCTAAAGTTGAGGTAAAAGAGGAGGATGATGAGGATGGTGTGATGGAGGAGTCAGAGATTCTAAAAGAACACAAAGATCTGTACCAGGACACCATGGAGGAGTCATCCAGCTACAGAAACCCACCAGAGAGATGTCCCCGTCTTCTGTATTCCCGGGATTCCACACAGGAAGGTCACACCATCCCCCACCATCATCAGGTAGATGAGGAGCAATTATTGGTAGTTCTGATTTATACACAGCATGTTTGTTACAATGAATGTTTTATTATATATTCAGAGTGTAAACCTTGAGGATTATAATATTGTTGTTAAAGAAGAGTATACAGAGGAGTATGGAGTGATGGAGGAGTTTTCTGGAGGACACAAGGATATGATGGAGCCACCTAATACCAGGAACCCACCAGAGAGATGTCCCCGTCCTCTGTATTCCCGGGATTCCACACAGGAAGGTCACACCATTCCTCACCATTACAAGGTTGGTGGGACGGAGCATATAGAACATTGGATTTTTTATGTGACCTTTTAGTTTTCGGATGATATTTACTCGAATTTTCTTGGTTTAGAGTGGAGATCCAATCGATATAGAATTTGAGGTGAAATCAGAAGAAGAAGAGACGTATGTGAGGGATGATCAGCAGTCTATGGAGGAGGATGGAATAACGGGGACAATTATAGAGGAGGACACTCCTACAGAGATCAGCACAGGTGGGTCATTAACACTAAATCCATTCCTCCACCCATACTGCTCACTGATTGGTCCAGAGTAGGGCGGGGACTGGGTGATATCAGCCTGTAATCCCCTGGTCACTTTCCTGAGCTGTGTTCCCCGTCCTGTATTCCTGTATTTCTCTCGGATAATCTTCCTTCTCTGTGCTGCAGACACAATTTATGTCTCTAGACTGGATTTATGAAGATTCTGGGGTTCAAGTAGAAGAAATTTGGATTTCTTTATCGTACATCATGGGACACAGAGCAGCATAGCCATTACTATGTGGGTTATATAGTCTACCTTCAGGTGATGGACACTGGCACTCCCAAACAGGAAGTCCCCTCCCTATAAAACCCCCGCCCATAACAGGAGTACCTCAGTTTTTTCGCCAGTGTCTTAGGTGTTGGTCACGTTTGAATAGCTATGCCTCTACGTCCTTGGGACCTTGGCAGGCTAACAGGATCCATCCAAAGTGCTTCATAGCCAAAGTGGATGGTACCCGGGCCCTGGATCAAGGATGGGGTTTTGCCTATAACGTGTCTCCCTCGGAGGACTGGACTCTGGGTTCCAGGACTTTGGGCCTTCCAAGGACTAAATGATCCTGCTGCCAGGGTGCTGTATAGGTCCAGGGGTGTGGTGTTCCTATTAAGGACCCCGGTCCCTGAAGGTCTACTACAATACCCACGGAGATGGGGAAAGATTGGGCCTCTTGCTCTGCAATACCCTGCGACGTGGACAGGTAAGTGGGGAACCTGCGGAACTTGGTTTGACGGTAGGTTCTCCAGGGGGATCTTGGGTTTGTAGCCTATAGTATGCTCTGCTTCGGCAATCCATACCACTATGTCTTTTAGACAGGATGGCAGTTACCCATTCGCTTCCCCCTGGCTGGCCCCTGGTGTACTGCTGCTACCGCAAGGGTAAGGATGGTGGCTCTGCTAAAATCCCCTATTCTCCTGGCAGGAGGTAAGGAGAAGCTGCCCCAGCCAAGTTTAGACACAGGCCCTAGGAGGTCTATGTCTGCTTGTACCTGTGTGTTTGGGCGACGCTTCCAGCTTTGCTCCACGTGTCTCTCGGCCGCATTTTCTGGCCTTCCCATAGCTGCCTGTGCGTCCGTAGCTGCCGTGCGTGCGCGCGCACAGTATTTAAAATTTCAGGGCGACATGCGGAGGGGGCGGGACAGCGTCCGGGGCGTGCCCCTGCCGTATGACGTCACATGGGAGGCGTGTATTTAGAACCCACAGCCGAACGGTGCAGCTGGAGGGACACAGAGCGGCAGTCTCCCTGCCAGAGAGCACATGTATCCTGGACATAGGCTCCTAGCTGAAGACAGTGGCACCCGGTGGCGGTTTAGAGAACTGTTTGGGTCTGGAGCTTATGCTCATACTCTGACCTTTTTTTCTATGTGTAATTCAGCCAGAGTTCTCTTGCAGCAAGCCTGAGCTTTATTCTTTTCTCAGGCTGAGTTTTTTGTGCATATTATCCGGAGTGCTCAGTACCAGTCCAGCAAATTAAGGGGGCATTAATTAGGAGTATTCCTGGAATAAGTGTTTCCCTTAATTTTTGGGCAGGAAAGCTCGGAATTCCTAGCAATATCCTAGCCTTATTTTTTGTGTGACTTCTTGCTGTAACAGTTGGTTGTTGCAACGGTGTACCTCAAGGTTGTGTCATGGCTCTCAAGGGCTCGGGGACAGCTAAAAAACAAAAGGGTTCCCCTTCGGGCTCGGAGGATCTTGGCCAGGTTTCGGCGGTCCCATCCTCACCGGAACGACCAGAGGTCATCGCCCTAGGTGAGCCATCAGGGTTGTTAGGTGTTACTGCTGGCCCTATCCAACCAGCTCCTGTCTATGTCACACAGGAGATGCTGGCTTCCACCCTGGGGGGTTTGGAACAGAGGTTGACAACATTGATTGCAGCCTCACTGCCAGTTAGGAAACGGGCTAGGTCCCCGTCCCCTAAACTTGTATTCTCAGATGTAGAGATCCTTTCCCCTGAGGAATTGGATTTTGCAGAAGACCAAACGGATAACCTAAAGGAGTCTGATTCTGAGGAATCTACCATAGAGGAACCGTTTTCTGCCTCTCAGGCGGAGAGTTTGTGGATTCAGACCTTAACGGATATGGTCCGGACGGCATTTAAGTTGCCACTGCCTGAACCACAGACACCTGCGGTATCCTCCTTGGGGTCTCTGAAGGCACCACTGACCAATGCAGTGTTTCCAGTCCATCCGCTCTTAGAGAGTCTGATCTTTCAGGACTGGGTTCGACCTGATATAATCTTTATTCCTCCTAAGAAGTTTGCTGTACTTTACCCTATGGAGGAAAACATTTCCAAAAGATGGACAATCCCCGCTGTGGACGCAGCCATTTCCTGCGTCAATAAGACCTTAACTTGTCCGGTAGAGAACATTCAAATGTTCAAAGATCCGGTAGATAAAAGATTAGAGACTCTGCTAAAAGCCTCCTTTCCCACGGCAGGGGCAGTGGTCCAGCCGGCTGTCGCTGCTATTGGTATTTGCCAAGCATTAAAGGACCAGACAAAGCAGGTATTAAGGGACGTTCCGGCACATCAGGCCCAAGAACTACCCAATCTTCCAAGAGCCCTGTGTTTTGCGGTGGATGCCATAAAGGACCCAATCCAGCAGGCCTCCCGCCTATCTCTCTTTTTAGTGCACATGCGGAGACTCTTGTGGTTAAAAAACTGGTCGGCCGAGACCCCCTGCAAGAAACTCTTGGCAGGTTTTCCTTTCCATGGAGAGAGGTTGTTTGGAGAGGATCTAGACAAATATATACAAAAGATATCTAGTGGAAAGAGCACCCTCTTACCTGTTAAGAGGAGATCTCGTGGTCTCACGTTCAAGCGACCAGCCTCTCCTGCTCCAGGTCCTTCAGCCTCTAGGCAGTATCGACGGCCTGCCGGGCGATCAGCAATGGGAAATAAATCTCAGGGTCAGACCTCGGGTAGCAAGAGACCCATCTCTCATAAGCCAGCCAAGCCACCCCCCAAATCAACTTTATGAAGGGGCGCCCCCACTCACTCAAGTGGGGGGAAGGCTTCGGTTTTTCTCAAAGGTTTGGGAAGCCAGAGTCACTGACAGGTGGGTCCTGTCTTCGGTGGCCTTAGGTTACAAACTGGAGGATTTTGGGGATTCCCCCCTCCTCACTACCAGGAGTCAAGCCTGCCGGCGATCCGTGAAAGAGAGTGGCTCTCCTGGCAGCTTTGGACCGCCTCTTGCACCAGGGAGTAATTGTGGAGGTACCAGCCCCAGAACGAGGGCTAGGATTCTACTCAAATCTCTTCATCATACCAAAGCCCAATGGCGATGTCAGGCCAATTTTAGACCTAAAGGGTTTAAACCACTTCCTAAAGATTCAGGGCCAGATTCACAAAGAGATACGACGGCGGATCTCCTGATCCGCGTCGTATCTCTGAGATCCGACGGTCGGATCTATGTGACTGATTCATAAGAATCAGTTCCGCATAGATCTCCCTTAGATCCGACTGGTGTAAGTGACTTACACCGTCGGATCTTAGGCTGCAATCTCCCGCCGGCCGCTAGGTGTTGCCTCAGTCTTTTACGCGTCAGATATGCAAATGAGGAGAACCGCCGATTCAGAAACGAACGCCCGCCCGTCGCTTTTTTTTTACGCCATTTGCGTTCGGCTTTTTCCGGCGGATAGTTACCCCTGCTATATGAGGGGTAGCTAATGTTAAGTATGGCCGTCGTTCCCGCGCCGAGTTTCAAATTTTTACGTCATTTGCGTAAGTCGGTCTGGAATACGGATGGCCGCAATTGACGTTGCCGCCGAAAACAATGACGTCCTAGCGACATCATTTGGAGCATGCGCACTGGGAAATTTCGCCGGCGGCGCATGCGCAGTTAAATCGGCGCGGGAACGCGCCTGATTTAAATTTTACACTCCCCCTAGCCGCGGAATTTGAATTCCGCCGGGGGAGTTAGGATCCGACGGTGCAATTTTCGAGGTAAGTGCTTTGTGAATACTGCACTAGCCTCGCAAAAGTGCGCCGGCGGATCGTAAATCACATAGATTACGCGGATCTAAAGATCCGCTAATCTATGTGAATCTAGCCCTCGGTCTTTTCGGATGGAGTCCATCCGCTCGGTGGCCGCCGCTTACAGCAGGGAGATTTTTTAGCGTCAATAGATATAAAGGACGCATACCTCCACATGCCGATATTCCCGGGACATCACAGATTCCTTCGCTTCGCAGTAGATCACCGCCACTACCAATTTGTGGCCCTCCCGTTTGGGCTAGCAACAGCCCCCCGGGTATTTACGAAGATTCTAGCTCCTGTCTTAGCCAGTCTAAGAACCCAGGGAATCTCAATTATGGTTTATCTAGATGATCTCCTAGTCATAGATCACTCAGCTTCCAGTCTAGATCAAGCAGTGGGCCTCACGGTACAGTACCTCGAATCTCTGGGCTGGGTCCTAAACCAGAACAAGTCAGCCTTACAGCCCACAAGACGGCTAGAATACCTCGGCATTTTGTTGTTGTACACAGAACGTCAGATAGTTTTTTTGCCGCAAGCAAATGCACAGTCCGTAAGGGAAGTCATCCTCTTAGTTCTCAGCAAGGAGAAACCTACCATTTGCCTGTGTATGCGACTACTGGGCAAACTAGTGGCCACCTTCGAGGCAGTGCCATACGCTCAATTCCATACTCGGAGCTTGCAAGCAGCCATTCTATCGGCTTGGAACAGAAGGGCCCAGGCATTAGACCTGCCCTTAACCCCATCACCACTTGTGCGGCAAAGTCTGTGCTGGTGGTTGATCCCCCAGAACCTGCAAAGAGGAAGGTCCTTCAGTCCCATCTCCTGGAAGGTAGTAACCACAGATGCCAGCCTCTTGGGCTGGGGGGCGATCCTGGAAGGATGGACCCAGCAGGGAGTGTGGTCACAATCAGAAAGGCTCTTGCCCATCAATGTGTTGGAAATCAGGGCGGCACGCTTGGCCCTGGAGGCTTGGACACCCAGACTCAGGGGTCACCAGTAAGAGTACAGTCCGGAAAATGCCACGGCTGTGGCATATATAAATCACCAGGGGGGCACCAAGAGTCGGGCAGCCCAGAGAGAGGTGAACCTGCATGTCCCGTGCATCTCAGCGATATTTATTCCCGGGGGGGGGATTTACAAGCGGACTTCCTAAGTCTCCAACAGTTGTTCCAGGGAGAATGGTCCCTCCATCTCCAGGTGTTCCAGGATATTTGCCAGAGATTGGGGTCTCCGGATGTGGAAATCATGGCTTCAAGATTCAACAAGAAGGTGGACAGGTTCATGTCCAGGACAAGGGACCCGTTGGCCTGCGGAACCGATGCGCTGGTGTGCCCTTGGCATCAGTTTGCGCTACTGTATGCCTTTCCTCCGTTGCAGATGATACCCCGCCTCCTACGCAGAATCAGGGTGGAACAAAGACCAGTAATCCTGGTGGCTCTGGCCTGGCCCCGAAGGTCTTGGTACTCCCTAATAGTGAGGATGTCGGTAGGAGAGCCCTGGACTCTCCCGCTCTGTCCAGACCTGCTTTCACAGGGGCCAATACTCCACCCTGCCTTACGGCAACTAAATTTGACGGCCTGGCGGCTGAATCCCTAATTCTTAGGCCCCGTACACATGAGAGGATCGATCCGCTGAAATTGATCCGCGGATCGGTTTCACCGGATAGATCCGCTGGTGTGTACGATCCAGCGGATATTTATCCGCGGATATATTTCGGGCCGACCGATTTCCAGCGGATAAAAATTTCTTAGCATGCTAAGAAATCTATCCGCTGGAATCGGCTCCAGCGGATCGATCCGGTGGTCTGTACAGACTCACCGGATCGATCCGTCCGAACCCATCCCTCGCATGCGTCGTAATGATTAGACGCATGCGTGGATATCCTTATATGACAGCGTCGCGCACGTCGCCGCGGCGACGGCGCGACACGTCACAGCGGTGTGAATTCGGCGCGGATTTCAATCCGATGGTGAGTACACTCCAGCGGATCGAAATCCTCAGAGGATTTATCCGCGGAAACGGTCCGGAGCATAAATCCTCTCGTGTGTACCCGGCATTAGGGGTAGAGGCCTGTCTAGCCAGGTTATTTCCACTCTAATTAAAGCTAGAAAGCCAGTTTCTAGAACAATCGATTACAGAATGTGGAAGGCATACGTAACATGGTGTGAGTCTAGGGGCTGGCATCCCCGCAAATATACCATTGGCAGAATTTTACAGTTTCTTCAGCTCGGGGTAGATAAGGACCTTGCAGTGAGTACTATCAAAGGGCAAGTTTCGGCCTTGTCAATTTGGTTTCAGAGACCATTGGCTACCCACTCCCTTGTTAAGACCTTCTTACAGGGTGTTTTACGGATTAAGCCTCCAATCAGGGCCCTGCTTTGTCCTTGGAATCTAAACCTTGTCCTGTCGGCTCTACAGAAACAACCTTTTGAGCCTTTAGCCGAGATTCCGTTGCTCTTACTAACTAGAAATCTAGTGTTTTTAGTGGCTATGGCTTCTGCTAGAAGGGTGTCAGAGTTGGCAGCCCTGTCTTGTAGAGAACCGTACCTTGTTCTGCATAGGGACAGAGTGGTTCTGCGTCCACATCCGTTGTTTCTTCCAAAGGTGATTTCAAGTTTTCACTTGAACCAGGATTTGATCCTGCCGTCCTTCTTTCCGAAGCCGGCTTCGGGAAAAGAAAGATTACTCCATACCTTAGATGTTGTCCGGGCCATGAAGTGCTATCTTAAGGCCACCGAGAAGGTTCGGAAGACCGATGTATTCATTTTGCCAGATGGACCCAAGAAGGGTCAAGCGGCAGCAAAATCCACTATCGCTAGATGGATTAAACAAGTGATTACTCAGGCCTACGGTTTGAAGGGGATTCCCCCTCCTTTGTCGGTGAAGGCCCATTCTACTAGGGCCATGGGCGCATCTTGGGCAGCACATCACCAGATCTCCATGGCTCAGGTTTGCAGGGCGACGACCTGGTCGTCAGTCCACACGTTTACAAAATGTTACCAATTGGACGTTAGGAGGAGCGCCGACGCAGCCTTTGGGAAGGCGGTACTGCGGGCTGCAGTATAAGATCCTCGCGTCCATGGCACCCTTAATAGAATTATTTATATGGAATGTCTCCCTCCCCTCATTAAAGCATTGCTTTGGGACATCCCACATAGTAATGGCTATGCTGCTCTGTGTCCCGTGATGTACGATAAAGAAAAGTGGATTTTTATATACAGCTTACCTGTAAAATCCTTTTCTTGGAGTACATCATGGGACACAGAGCTCCCACCCCTCTTGTGGGGAATACTTGGGATGCATACTGCTTGCTACAAAACTGAGGTACTCCTGTTATGGGCGGGGTTATATAGGGAGGGGACTTCCTGTTTGGGAGTGCCAGTGTCCATCACGTGAAGGTAGACTATATAACCCACATAGTAATGGCTATGCTGCTCTGTGTCCCGTGATGTACTCCAAGAAAAGGATTTTACAGGTAAGCTGTATATAAAAATCCACTTTTTTACCATAGGTGTTACTCAACCTCTGCACCTGGGGTATGTAGTTTGAGTCCTCTGCCCCATACCTGGGTCTAGGAAGATCTCTGACAGAACAATTCTCCAAGGATTACTTGCTGGTTGTGCCGGGTGCAGGGATATGTCCAGGGCTGCTGATAAGCCAGTACAGCTGGCCCTGTTGTACCGGGCCCGGCAATCTGGACGGAGAAGTCTTTCAGCCAGCATCCCTGAATACCAATATTATGAGTCCCACCCCTTACACTGTATAATTTATATTGTTCATTACATAGTCCTGACCCCTGCACTATATACTCTATATTGTACATTACATAGTCCTGACCCCTGCACTATACACTCTGGGCCTGATTCTCAAAAGAGATACGCAGACTTAACTGCTGTTCAGTCTGTGCCTAACTTTGGAAACGATTCTCAAAAGGCTTTTTCCAAAGTTAGGCAGAAGATCTGACATGTGTAAGACACTTACACGGTCAGATCTTAGGATGCAGTACCGCATCCGCCACTGGGGGCATTTCTCATTGAAATGCAGCTTTGAGTATGCAAATGAGGACTTAAGCAGATTCTCAAAGCATTTCATCATTGTGATTTCTGCGTAAGTTCCGAATTTGCTTGCGCAAAACTAGGGCTGGTTTTACAATGTGGAAAGTTAGTCACACCTTGTAAAGGCCCATTCAAGCGACGGCATTTGGTATGCATTCCCGAGGGAGAACTCCACGGCAATTTTTAAATTCAAAACCGGCATGGGTTCCCCCCCAGGAGCATACCAGGCCCTTAGGTCTGGTATGGGTTGTAAGGAGACCCCCCCTACGCCGAAAAATTGACGTAGGGGGTCCCCTACAATCCATACCAGACCCGTATCCAAAGCACGCTACCCGGCCGGTCAGGAAGGGAGTGGGGACGAGCGAGCGCCCCCCCCCCTCCTGAGCCGTGCCAGGCCGCATGCCCTCAACATGGGGGGGTTGGGTGCTCTGGGGCAGGGGGGCGCACTGCGGGCCCCCCCACCCCAGAGCACCCTGTCCCCATGTTGATGAGGACAGGACCTCCTCCCGACAACCCTTGCCATTGGTTGTCGGGGTCTGCGGGCGGGGGCTTATCGGAATCTGGGAGTCCCCTCAAATAAGGGGGCCCCCAGATACCGGCCCCCCACCCTAAGTGAATGGATATGGGATACATCGTACCCCTACCCATTCACCTGGAGGCAAAAAGTAAAAGTTAGTAAACACACAACACAAGGGTTTTTAAAATAATTTATTATTCTGCTCCGGAGGCCCCCCCTGTCTTCTTTATTAGCTCTATTACCAGGGGGGGCTTCTTCCACTCTCTGGGGGTCTTCTTCCACTCTCCGGGGGTCTTCTTCCACTCTCCGGGGGGTGTTTCTTCTTCCGCTCTCCGGGGGGGGGCTTCTCCGCTCTCCGGGGGTCTTCATCTCTCTTCGCCGCTCTCCGCTGTTGACTCGGCACACACCGGTTCTTCTGCAGCTGTCCGGTGCCTTCTTCTTCAGCGCTGGCTGCCTGCTATCTTTGTGTGTTAGCTCAATTAGTAACAGGCAGCCAGCGCGGTCTTCTGTGACGTCAGGTTCTTCTCTTCCCTTCTTCCGATGTTGCCTCGCCGCCTCTTGTCGCTGTAATGATGGAAGCGCGCCTTGCATCCCATTTATATAGGCATCACCATCCCATCATGCTCCGGTAGGTACCCACGTGGTGGGTGCCTACCCACGTGCACCCACCACGTGGGTACCTACCGGAGCATGATGGGACGGTGATGCCTATATAAATGGGATGCAAGGCGCGCTTCCATCATTACAGCGACAAGAGGCGACGAGGCAACATCGGAAGAGGGGAGAAGAACAGAAGAGAAGACCCTGACGTCACAGAAGACCGCGCTGGCTGCCTGTTAGAAATTGAGCTAACACACAAACATAGCAGGCAGCCAGCGCTGAAGAAGAAGGCACCGGACAGCTGGAGAAGAACCGGGGTTCGCCGAGTCAACAGCGGAAGAGGGGAGAAGATAGAAGAAGACCCCCGGAGAGCGGAGAAGCCCCCCCTCGGAGAGCGGAAGAAGAAACCCCCCCCGGAGAGTGGAAGAAGACCCCCGGAGAGCGGAAGAAGAAGCCCCCCCCCCCCGGAGAGTGGAAGAAGAAGCCCCCCCTGGTAATAGAGCTAATAAAGAAGACAGGGGGGGCCTCCGGAGCAGAATAATAAATTATTTAAAAAACCCTTGTGTTGTGTGTTTACTAACTTTTACTTTTTGCCTCCAGGTGAATGGGTAGGGGTACGATGTACCCCATATCCATTCACTTAGGGTGGGGGGCCGGTATCTGGGGGGCCCCCTTATTTGAGGGGACTCCCAGATTCCGATAAGCCCCCGCCCGCAGACCCCGACAACCAACGGCAAGGGTTGTCGGGAAGAGGTCCTGTCCTCATCAACATGGGGACAGGGTGCTCTGAGGTGGGGGGGCCCGCAGTGCGCCCCCCTGCCCCAGAGCACCCAACCCCCCCATGTTGAGGGCATGCAGCCTGGCACGGCTCAGGAGGGGGGGGGCGCTCGCTCGTCCCCACTCCCTTCCTGACCGTCCGGGTAGCGTGCTTTGGATACGGGTCTGGTATGGATTGTAGGGGGACCCCCTACGTCGATTTTTCGGTGTAGGGGGGGTCTCCTTACAACCCATACCAGACCTAAGGGCCTGGTATGCTCCTGGGGGGGGAACCCATGCCGGTTTTTTCTTTGAAAATTGGCATGGAGTTCTCCCTCTCAGGAATGCATGCTGAGCGACGCTGTCATTGTTTTTTATAATTATTTGTTTTCCCGGCGCGTATATTTTTTTTCACCCGTCGCAACTTTAGTGTCCTGTCGCAATTCTCAAAGCCGCCCGGCGTTAATTACGTTCGCGCGCTGCACGTCGGGAAAATTACGTCACACGCATGCGCAGTACGGCCGGCGCGGGAGCGCGCCTCATTTAAATTTTAAACGCCCCCCGGAGAGGAGGACCGCCTTGCGACGGCGGCACTTAAGTTACACGGCCTGAAATTTCTAGGTAAGTGCTTTGAAGATCAGGCACTTAGGTAGAAACTTTAAGTCAGTGTAACTTAACTGCTGAAAGTTAAGTTAGGCAGCTTTTTTGAGAATCAGGCCCTCTATGTTGTACATTACATTATTCTGATACTATATAGTCCTAACTTTTGTATTCTATATAATAAGTTGTACATTAGATAATCCTGACTTATTTTACACCCATTTCCTACCAGCTGGACATTTTATATCTGATGATGTGATTGGAGCACAGACTTTTATACGTTGATAATAATGTGATATCATCCTCAACCTTTGGAACCTTAAACAGAAAGTGATAATGAGGGAGGAGTCAATAACCCAATGATGGAGGTCTTCAGGATCAGTCCAGTCTTCATCTTGGTTGTTCTCCCCTTATCCTCACTCTCTGACCTCTGGTGGGGCTCAGCCCTGCTGTTATTCAGCGGCTCTAGGCTTTGTGAGGCCTAAGGCAAAACTTGGACATGCGGCCCCACTCACACCCATAAGGGGAAAAATAATTAAAGTGATAAAAATTAACTGTATAATTTGCATATATTAGAAGCCATAAATCCTTTAAACTATGAATTCACAGCTTCTAGGGTTTTCTCTAACCAATTCTTCTTTAAAGCGGGGGTTCACCCTTAGAGGGCACTTTTCCCCCTTAGCTTCCTGCTCGTTTTTACTAGGGGAATCGGCTATTTATTTTAAAATATGTGCAGTACTTACCCGTTTACGAGATGCATCCTCTCCGTCACTTCCGGGTATGGGCTTGGGGAATGGGCGTTCCTTCTTGATTGACAGGCTTCCGAGAGGCTTCCGACGGTCGCATCCATCGCGTCACGATTTTCCGAAAGAAGCCGAACGTTGGTGCGCAGGCGCAGTATAGAGCCGCACCGACGTTCGGCTTCTTTCGGCTACGAGTGACGCGATGGATGCGACCGTCGGAAGCCTCTCGGAAGACTGTCAATCAAGAAGGAACGCCCGCTCCCGAAGACCCATACCCGGAAGCGACGGAAGAAGATGCAGCTCGAAAACGGGTAAGTACAGCTCATATTTTAATACAAATAGCCGATTCCCCTAGACCGAACGAGCAGGAAGCTAAGGGGAGAAAATTTTTTTTTTTACAAATGGGTGAACTCCCGCTTTAATCAATGACCATTAAACATAGAATATGTATGTGTATATATAAATATTACACGCACACAAATATAGATGAAATGTGTGCGGCTGCAACTAGCAATAAAAGTCAAATCCCATATTTCTCTATTTACATGAAGGACTGGTAATATAGCCCAGCCAGCACAGAGTTCCCCCTTACATCAGAGTCTGCAGGATTCCTCCTTGTAGTACAAGAGTACCTTTGATGTAAAGGGGAATGCTGCAGACTTTCTTGTAAAGGGGAACGCTGATGTAGGGGGGGCTCTGGTGACTATAGATTACCTTATATCAGAGTGCACAGCATATTCCCCTTTACATCAGAGTCTGCTGAGTTCAAACAGGAACAGTGATGTTGGGGGGCCTCTAGTGACCACAGGCCACCTTCCACAGAATTAATGCAATAAGGTAGAGGGGGTTACTAATATAAGGGGGAATCTTTATATCATTGTTCCCTTACCTTACGGTATTCACTTCCCCCTTACATCAGTGACCCCCCTCAGACTGGCCTTGTAGTGCTATTACTGATCTCCTCTGAGGTTCACCGTGTAGGGCTCAGTCAGATGGTTCTCTCTGGGCTTCAGCTTGGCGGCTCTGGTTTCATCCCATATTCTTTTCTCCACAGTCCGCACATATCTGACTCCTCCCGTGACCCCTGTCCAGGCAGCGCTCCCGCTCTTGACTCCTCTGTAGCCCCCAGAGACTACAGACATGATACAGGAGATGGTCAGAGACTATGCGGACATGATACAGGAGATGGTCAGAGACTGTAGAGACATGATACAAGAGATGGTTAAAGACTGAGCAGATGTGATACAAGAAATGGTCAGAGACTGTGCCGAAATGATACAAGTGATGGTCAGAGATTGTGCAGACATGATACAAGAGATGTCAGAGACTGTACAGACATGATACAGGAGGTGGTCAGAATCTGTGCGGACATGATACAAGAGATGGTCAGAGACTGTGCAGACATGATACAGGAGGTGGTCAGAGACTATGCGGACATGATACAAGAGATGGTCAGAATCTGTGCGGACATGATTCAAGAGATGGTCAGAGACTGTGCAGATATGATACAAGAGATGGCAGGAGACTGTGCAGACATGACTTTCCCCCTGTGCTTATACTCAACATTCCTTCATGTGGGGGTAAGTAGAGAGTCCTTTGCTCTGTGGAAACTCTTAACATGAGCTGGAGCTTGTGCATTTTTTCATCAGGAACAGTCCAGCATTAATTTTGGTTATTCTCCACCCATCCTCACTCTCTGACCTCTGGTGGGGCTCAGCCCCGCTGTTATTAATGACTAAATCATGGACTAAATAAGGAAGTGCAGTACTTCTTGTGTTGGGAAGATGGCAATGAGTTATAGAGGGGGTAGGGAAACTCGTCCTATAATCCCCTCATCACTGTCACTCCTATAAAAGACAGTTCTCGTTGTTTCCTCACTCTCTGACTAAGGTCCATGAATAAAGAAATACTGGCAGGAGATCAGAGGACCCATTTACTAGTTACCTTGAGGGGGAATTGTAAGATCCTCAGAGACAAAGCTGCCTGATGTGGGCGGAGTCTTGGTTTAGGGGAACCAATCAGCTCATGTCTAGTAATAATCTTTGTATTTCTATTTTAGTAGATGGACGGGAGATGAGGAAAACCTCAGAGGATTGTCTCACTTTGCCTCCAGACTGTAAAGTAGAAGATGAGGACATCACACAGTATAGTCCAGGAGAAAACCCGACTAACTCAAATGTCCATCCGGCACCACACAGTGTAGATGGACCATCGTATTCCTCTTATCCTGAGGAACCTCAGACTGTGCGGGACGGTGCCGGACCATCGTATTCCTCCTATCCTGAGGAACCTCAGACTGTGCGGGACGGTGCCGGACCATCGTATTCCTCCTATCCTGAGGAACCTCAGACTGTGAGGGGTGGTGCCAGACCATCGTATTCCTCTTATCCTGAGGAACCTCAGACTGTGCGGGACGCTGCCGGACCATCGTATTCCTCTTATCCTGAGGAACCTCAGACTGTGCGGGACGCTGCCGGACCATCGTATTCCTCTTATCCTGAGGAATCTCAGACCGTCCTTCCAACAGATAAGAGGTTTTCCTGTACTGAGTGCGGGAAGTGTTTCCGTTTTAAATCTGGTTTTAATCGGCACAAAATAATTTACACAGGAGAAAAGCCGTATTCCTGTGCTGAGTGTGGGAAATGTTCTGTACAAAAATCAGATCTTGCAACACATCTAAGGACTCACACGGGGGAAAAAACCGTACTCTTGTTCTGAGTGTGGGAAATGTTTTTCGGACAAGTCCTTTTATCACACACATCAAAGAATGCACAAAGGTGAGAAGCCGTATTCCTGTCCTGAGTGTGGGAAATGTTTTGTAGTAAAAGGACAACTTGTCGCACATCAGACATCTCACACGGGGGAGAAGCCTTTTTCTTGTCCTGAGTGTGGGAAATGTTTTTCAGGTAGGTATAGCCTTTCCAGGCATCAGAGACATCACATGGGTAATAAGCCACATTCCTGTTCTGAGTGTGGGAAATGTTTTGTAGAAAAAGCAACCCTTGTTACACATCAGAGATCTCACACGGGGGAGAAGCCGTATTCCTGTCCTGAGTGCGGGAAATGTTTTTCCCAGAAGATCAATCTTTACAAACATCAGAGATCTCATACAGGGGAGAAGCCGTATTCCTGTCCTGAGTGTGGGAAATGTTTTTCAGATAAGTCCAGTCTTTCCATACATCAGAGAGCTCACATGGGGGAGAAGCTGTATTCCTGTCCTGAGTGTGGGAAATGTTTTTTTTACAGAAGTCCAGTCTTTCCATACATCAGAGATCTCACACGGGGGAGAAGCCGTATTCCTGTCCTGAGTGCGGGAAATGTTTTTCACAGAAGTCTGATCTTAATAGACATCAGAGATCTCACACGGGGGAGAAGCCATATTCCTGTGCTGAGTGCGGAAAATGTTTTTCACAGAAGTCCCATCTTTGCACACATCAGAGATCTCACATGGGGGAGAAGCCGTATTCTTGTCCTGAGTGAGGGAAATGTTCCTCACTGAAGTCCTGTCTTCCTGTACATCAGGGATCCCACACAACCCTCGAGGTGTATTAGTGAGTGTGGGAAATGTCTTGTATATGAATGTTGCTGGACATCACAGCTCTCATGTGGGGAAGAAGCACACCCTGATATACACCTCAGATATACTCCATGGCTGATCTTCATCATGTAAGAAACAGTTCATAAGGAGATCAGAGATCACCAAAGACCTGGATGAAGTGTTGTACCGTGTTGTCCATTGATAGCAGGAGAAAAATAAAAATGGAGTCATTACCTCTCATTGGCTGAGTACATTTTGTGGTGTAAGATTTCACAAACGCTAATGCTGCGTAGTGCGTACACATGATCAGGCTTTTGCCCGGCCAAATCACATCGGAATTCCGACGGATAAAAATAGAACATGTTCTATATCTAAACTGTAATGGCATTCATCGGAATTTTCAGATGAAAAAACTTCGATGTGACTCTACACGATCGGAAAATCCGATGGAAAAGTCTATCAGACTTTTTCCAACGTAAATTCTGAACGTGTGAAAGCGGCATTAGGGTAGCTGGCCAGCTAAGTCCTATCCCTATCTGTGCAAGGAGCCGAGTCTCCACCTCCTTGTTAACATTGGGTGGTCTATAACAAACTCCAATGATTAACTTTGAACTACGCACATCTGTATGCAGTTCCACCCATAATGCTTCAGCCTCATCACACTCTCCATTAACCAGGTCCTCTTTCACACTTGCTTTGAGGTCACTTCTCACATAGAGAAAGACCCCTCCACCTTTCCTTTTTACCCTGTCTTTCCAAAAGAGAGCATAGCCAGGAATATTAATAGCCCAGTCATGTGAGGATTGAAGCCAAGTTTCAGCAATACCGATTACATCATATCTCTCCTCATGCGCCAGAGCTTCCAACTCACTTGTTTTGCTTGGCAGACTTCTGGCATTGGTGAACAAACACTTAATATATTTTGACTGGTCACATACTATCCTCTTGGGTTGACACTACTACTCAACAAGACAATACACAGGTACTCAACAAGACAATACACGGGTACTAGCTTTAATGAGTGCTAGTATCGCCCCTCCTTCAATTTAGCACAGCTCTGCGCTTAGGACTGCACAATCAAGAGAATTGGCCACAGACTGTCAGATAAATGTAAATTGCAGCAGCTGCTTAAAAAAACAACATCTAAAGTAAACAGTAAAACAAAAAATTGAAACAAAGTCCAATGCAAAACTGTAGCAGCGCTACTTCCAAACTGGCGTTTGAAACACTTCTATATATCAAAATATAGGAAATCGATGATAGTGCCGATGGAAAAATACACAGAAGAAATCCTTAATCAGTGCTCCTTTCACCAAGGGGGGGTGGTCACCACGTGGGGGGGGGATATTAACTCCCCTTTTGGGGATGCACTCACCACAAGTATGAAAATAAAGGGCCTGGAATGTATATCCGTGTTTATCCTGGAAGATGCACTCTCCACCAACAGGTAAGCTTTGTTCAATCAAACCGCAATCACATATAATAGAAAAAACTCATATAGTGTGATATCGTTTTATGCATGTTTATTGAGCCCCAAACATCCCCTTTTAAAATGTGCGTACCACAATATAAAAGTTTCAAGCAAAAAAGGTATTAGTACTGTGCCTGTATGCCTCTCCTTGCCATAACATTGAAGCCGCTGGTGCTTTATTTCTCCCCTGTTCCTGGTCCCGGAGGCTGTACAGTGTCTCAGGTCAATGGATAAGTTTTGTCATTGGTTGACTTCATCTGAGGTGTTTACAGATTGGCTTTATCACCCCAACGAGCTCCAGTTCATGGATGTGATCATTATGTTTGGATGATTTTACCAGTCAGGGACCAAACCTTCATCAGCCCATCAAATTGACTTTACAATCAATTGTAAAATCCCTTCCATCTATTGTTTATCCATCCTGTACATTAGGGGTCTCAAACTCAAATTACCTGAGGGCCACAAGACAAGTTTCCATATCCCATGGGGTGCCGCATGCAAACTTTCAAACTTCAAAAACAGTACTGGTGTCAGCGAACGCATTATTAACCCTGACCACTACACTGCACACCGACCACTACACTACACACTGACCACTCACCATCAGGTTAAAGCACAACAGGGCACAGCACACATGAGTGCACAGAGCACATCAGGGTACAAAGCCCAGCACATCAGGGTACAGGGGACATTAGAGCACAGCACATAGGGGTACAGCACAACAGGCCACATCAGGGTGCACGGCACATCGGGGCAGGGCATATCAGGACAGGGCACATGGCACAGTGCAGGACATGGCACATCAGGACAGGGCACATGGCACATCAGGGTACAGGGCACATGAAACAGCACATCAGGGTACATGGGGCACATCAGGGTACATGGGGCACATGGCACATCAGGGTACATGGGCCACATCAGGGTACATGGGGCACAATCACAGCATATCAGGGCACATGAGAGCACATCAGGGAACATGGGGCACACCAGGGAACATGGGGCACATGAGAGCACATCAGGACAGGGCACATGGCACATCAGGGTACAGGGCACATGAAACAGCACATCAGGGTACAAAGCCCAGCACATCAGGGTACCCCATGTACCCTGATGTGCTGGGCTTTGTACCCTGATGTGCTGTTTCATGTTCCCTGTACCCTGATGTGCCATGTGCCCTGATGTGCTGGGCTTTGTACCCTGATGTGCTGTTTCATGTGCCCTGTACCCTGATGTGCCCTGTCCTGATGTGCTGTGCCATGTCCTGATGTGCTCTCATGTGCCCCATGTTCCCTGGTGTGCCCCATGTTCCCTGATTGTGCCCTGATGTGCTCTCATGTGCCCCATGGCACATCAGGGTACATGGGCCATATCAGGGCATAATCAGAGCACATGGGGCATATCAGGGCACATGGGGCACATACAAGCACACCAGGGCACATGGGGCACAATCAGGGAACATGGGGCACATCAAGGCACAATCAGGGAACATGGGGCACATCAGGGCACATGGGGCACAGCACATCAGGACAGGGCACATGGCACTGCAGGGCACCCTGATGTACAGAGCCCAGCACATCAGGGTACATGGGGCACATGAGGGTACATGGGGCACATGAGAGCACACCAGGGCACATTAAAGCGCATGGGAGCACATCAGGGCACATGAGAGCACATTAGGGCACCATCAGGGCACATGAGAGCACATCAGGGCACATGAGAGCACACCAGGGCACAGGTCAGCATTTACTTGTTGTTTTCTTCAAAGGCAGAGTAGCGCAGGAAGCTTCTGTCATAAGTTCACTTGTCTCTCATGTCACGCTGCTACTCCCCGGCAGCCCCCCCTCTCTTCTCGTCCATCTCAGATAATGTCACAAGCAAATGGGGATGGAAGAGAGGAGGGGCCGCCGGGGAGTAGCAGTGTGACATGAGAGACAAGTGAACTTATGACAGAAGCTTCCTTCGCTACTCTTCATTAGGGGTGCACCGGATCAAAAAACTCACGGTTCGGATCGTTCCTCGGATTAGGAGTCACGGATCGGATAATTTTTCGGATTAGCAAAAAAAATTGCAGCCTCACTGTGCCCTAAATTGCCGCCTCACTGTGCCCCAAATTGCTGCCTCACTGTGCCCCAAATTGCTGCCTCACTGTGCCCCAAATTGCCGCCTCACTTTGCCCCAAATTGCTGCCTCACTGTGCCCCAAATTGCCGCCTCACTTTGCCCCAAATTGCCACCTCACTGTGCCCAAAATTGCTGCCTCACTTTGCCCCAAATTGCCACCTCACTTTGCCTCAAATTGCCACCTCGCCAGGGTGGAAGAAGTGAGAGGGCAGCCAGCAGGGCTGGATTTCCTTTCCCTGCCACCCCAAGGCCAGGTTCTGCAATGCACCCCCTCCCCACCAACCGAACCCCCCCCCCCTGGAGAATAGCAGTTGGATGGCAGGGGCGGCACGGTTAGTTCAAATATTTTTTGTTTCTTCTTTTTTTTATTACCTTATCACTTTTTTATGTAGCTTGTCGTTTTTACTTTAATTTTTGTATAATTTTCTTATTTTTAATATTATTTTTCTTCTTCTTTACTTTTTAATTACTTATTTTTTTATTAATTGAATTATTATTTCTTATTTTTTTTTTTACATTTAACTTTATTGCTATCACACAGGAGAAAACAATTCCCTGTGTCATAGCAATTGAAGGTGACAGGTTCTCTTTGTTTACCCTGTCACCTCCAAAAACAGTCCTCACAGTTGAGATGGGAAGAGCACAGCTCACCCCTCTCACTGTGTGCTATTTTCAGCAAGGACTAGACATGTGCACAGCAAAAATTTTCGTTTATTTCTGTTTCGTTTCTGTTCGTTTATCGTGATTCGTAACGAGTCGTAATTTCGTAAGACGTTAGTTATCGTATTCGTACTCTTTAGTATTTTCGTAACACTCTTTTTTCCGTTTCCGTTTTTTTCTGTTAGTTTATTTTTCGTTAAATTGAGATTCGTATTTTCGTTATATTTTGTATTCTGCCGCGTTCGTATTTTTAAAATGATTTTATTCGTTCCTTCGTTTTTACGTTAGTTTAATTTTCGTTGTTTTGTTATTCGTATTTACATTATATTTTCCATCATGCCGCATTCGTATTTTCGTAAAGAAATTTATTTTCGTTGCTTTATGATCATTCGTATTTTCATGTCTAATTTCCTTTGATTGTAAAAACGTACTTTTGTAGATTTTATTGCATTCGTAATTCTGTTAGAATACATTTTACGTTTATTCGACACACTACTCGTCGTAATTTTGTAATTCGGATTTTACTGTGATTGACTTGACTGTCTTAGTTAGCGCACACACCCTGTCTAGAATGAAGTCTGACGTAGAAGAAAACTAAAATATGTCAGATATTACAAATACAAATCTAGAAATTAGATGCACTGCAGTCTAACATAGAAAAAGACACAAGGAGCCAGGAGGTAATGAGAAAGAAGCTCATTGGGGGAAGGAACAAACCTCTTCAGAGGAAAGGGACAGCGCTCAGTGGCTATTGGTCAATGTCCAGAAATATTTCAGTACTAACGAAAGCTAATTTACATTATTTTGTATTTTCATTGTTTTCATTTCCGTTTTCCGAAGATCCGTAATTTATTTTTCGTTAGTTTTGATTTTCGTTTTTTAGCCTTTGTTCGGCATTTCGTTTTCTTTTCGGTCTTCGAATATTAGTAAGTTTGCCTTTTCGTTCATTTTGTTTTTCGTAATTATTTTTTTTTTTTGGGTTCGGTATTTTCGTTGTTTCTATGTTTTCGTTTCTTTCATCTTTCGTATCTTCGTTGTTTTTCATATTCGTTATTTTGAAAATATCGTTATTCGTTATCAATTGCACTAAACCATTCGTTCATTCGTATGTTAACGAATCAACTAAAATAACGAAAATTGACGGAAAACGTATTCGTAACTTAAAAAATTGCACATGCCTAGCAAGGACAGGAGACTCGGCAGCTGGGGGGAGGAGGGGGCAGAGCCAGCCGGGAGAGGTGTGGGGGGAACGGACGGACGGCAGATGGGGGGAGGAGGGGGGGACAGACGGCAGCTGGGGGGAGGAGGGGGGGAATGGATGGCAGCTGGGGGGAGGAGGAGGGGGGACAGAGCCAGCCGGGAGAGGTGTGGGGGGGAACGGACGGGCGGCAGAAGCACATTCTCTGCTAGAAACCAACTCACCGCCCGTATGTTTAAACGTCTCCACTCCTGCTCACACACAGCCCCACCTCCTCCTAAGCCCACGCTGTAATAGACAAAACACATCAGCGCATTGGACACGCATTCTGTCTATCACAGCGTGGTTAAGAGCAGGCGGGCTGTGTGCAAACAGAGCGGAGACAATTTCAATGTGTTTTTTACCGCTTTGCTCTGCAGTCCCGCGGCACGCCACGGATCACGTGTGTGCCGATCCAAAGTCATTGATCCGTGGGGATCACGGATCAATGACGATCCGTTACACCCATACTCTTCATGCACCTCGATCTACACTTCCGCGGCACCCGCGGGCCATTTAAAACCGGTCCGCGGGCCGCAAATGGCCCGCGGGCCGGTACTTTGAGACCCCTGCTGTACATATCTTGTTCTATGCCCCGTCTCTTGGGTCCTCCCCGCCCATTCTGTGCTTGTGTGGTTACACTTCGAGTGAATTTGTGGAGAACCTCCCTCCCCTCCCCCTCCCTTCCTATTCACCCTCCTTTACTAAGATCCCTCCCTCTTCCTCCTTCTTCTGTTCCTCTCCCCTCCCCCATGCTCCCATTTTTTCCGAGTGATCCACCAACACCAACTTGGTCCTTATGTACAAGAAATGAATGGTGTGACTGGAATGAGGTTCCTTCAATCTGAAGTTCCATGACAGTGAGTGGACTTTTATATCTTTCTATGGTCATCTGATTTATGGTCTCCTAGTAATATGGAGACATCCAAGCCATGTATAGAGGGTCTCGGTGGTCCCTGTAGAAATCCTTATATATGGACATTTGTGCATTATTAACCACCTCAGTACCCGACACTTTCACCCCCTTCCTGCCCAGGCCAATTTTCAGATTTCAGCGCTGCCACACTTTGAATGACAATTACTCAGTCATACAACACTGCACCCAAATGACATTTTTATCATTTTTTGTGACCGTCGGCCTGGCCCAGTTGACTTTCTTCCTTGGTTTTCTTTATGGCTACTCCCTGCCTCAGTCCCGGGGGAGACCACTCATGCCAGACCACCGTTCAATCCCACCCTTGGAGCTGACCTTATTCTTTGGGCTACTTTGTAAGTAGGAAAGGAATTGTCCTTTTTTTCATCTCTGGGATAGAATGCATAGCTAGCTACTAAATGTATCCATTATTCCATTACTTTATAGTTTAACCCATGCAGCCAACTCCTGACGAGTGGCAAAAGGCCATGAAACGCGTTGAGTGTTCATTCAGGGATGCCAAGCCACGCTAGCTCCAATAATTCTAACCAATCATGTTTTCTATCGGTATTTATTATGTGAATTATATATATATTATATTTCTTCTATGTTTTATCTGTATTTATTTGTTCTTTGCTATGAAATGTAATGTCTGTCACAAATCATGTTTAGTGATCACCTCTGTATTAATAAATGAATTATTATTATATCAACTTATGTAGATTTTTTAGGATTGTATTTTTACATCATAAATGCGTTCTTATATTATATTATTGAATGATGTTTACTAATATCACTATCATGAAGCCCCCCCAGGGGATTGTGACATTCAAGTGATTTACATTCCATACACATTATCAGATACACCCACATGCCTCCATCAAAGTCCCAACCTACCTCTCCCTTCCTTCTTACATATATATGCCGGGATGGAGGCATGCCGGGGTGTAGCTCTAGGTATAGACAGCTCATACCCATTTTCTAGCTGTTTTATTACATTTGTTGTGACCTTGTGTTCTGTGTCTTTAAGACTTTTCTATATGTAATAAAAATATCTTTGTTAAACAATTGGTTATATAAGAACTGTATCTATGTTTTCTTACTTTTTTGTGTTATATTTGATCTTCTGTGGTAGCTCTGTAAGGTATTTTACAGGCGTGATTACTATGAGACATTTCTTGGGGCTGCAGTTCCTCTCATCTCCACAAGGTGGTGATCTCACTCATATCCAGACATGAAGATTCTATGGAATGCAGACAGGAAGTGATGTCATTACAGACAGGAAGTAATCTGGAATAAAGACGTTCCATGAGGCAGGAAAGAGGAGACATTGCTGGAAGTAACAGCAGAGGAGGTAATAAGATCTTATTTCCTATTTACACCCACAGAGGTCACCTCCACCGATCACTTCCAGCAGCCCCCCAGTGAGGGGCTTCATTCTCTGTGACCCCAAACATGGCACAATGCAGCCACTGAGATTCCCAAGTGATGACAAAGGCTGAGGTGAGGGGCATGAATGGGGGAGGGGGTCTGAACCGGGGTGCCAGTCAGAGGGGGTTATGGGCGGGGTTAGGGTTGCCACTTTTACACTATAGGATTGTAACAGACCTGGGACACCTTTGGGAACTCCAAAGAGAATAGTAATGTGGCGCACATAGTGCCCCCTCACCCTCCTGTCACGTTCTGTCCTGAGCCACATTCCTGTCTGAATATTGTGTCCGGGTTTCAGGTGGACTGAACCTGGGCACATGATTCAAAACCCGTACTATCCGGGTGAATCCTGGAGAGGTGGCAACCCTAGCAGGGGTGGCAGAGGTATGAGATGAGGAGGATGGATAGGAATAGGTGGGACAGATGAAGGGGCAATAATATAGGCATCTCTGGAAGGGGCATATAGGTGTTGGGGGAGATGGGGGCAGAAACTCCAGAGAGCAGCTGGCAGTAGGAGAGGAGTTTGAGATGTGCAGAGAGTTGATCCTGCCCCCCACACACACCGAGTACCCCCACCCCACATACAGGCACTGGGAGCTGCAGCTGGCATCAGTGGCGGGTCCCTCAGAGCAGGCACAGGGCACAGCCCAGTATGGAGAACTTTGATCTTGTGTCTGGGGGAGGAGGAGTGGGGAGAGGAGTTGGCTGATGTTGGGGGGCGCTGTGCCCGTGTTGGGAGCAGATCAGACACAGCAAGGGGGCTCTGCAAAGGCTGAATGTGCTGCACACTCTGTTCTCAGCCATCCTTATTGGTGATCACCCGGGGAGTTTCCCCTGATCCTGGGACAATTTACTACAACAGCAAGACCCTTTCCTGCTGTCTAAGGCCTTGTACACACGGTCGGACCAAACCGATGAGACTGGCCCGTCGGACTGTTTTCATCGGTTCACCTCTGAAGTGGCCGTACGGCCTGATATGCGTACACACCATCAGTCCAAAATCCGATCGGGTCAGAACGCGGTGACGTCAAACACACAACGTGCTGAATAAAACAAAGTTTAATGCTTCCAAGCATGCGTCGACTTGATTCTGAGCATGCGCGGGTTTTGAACCAATGCTTTTCTGTACTAACCATCGGTTTGGTCCGATCGTGCAGCGGTCCATCGGTTCGGTTTTGAAGCATGTTTAGAAATTTTGGAAGGAAACCAGACCGATAACCTATACACACGGTCGGTTTGGTCTGATGTAAATGAACTTCGGTTCATTCTCATCGGACCAAACCGACCGTGTGTACGGGGCCTTAGTGCCCCCCCCCTGCATTGGTGGAATGCCAGGGTCGCAGGTGTGACCTTTGTGACTGTAATAGCTCTGCCACTGGTTCTGAGTAAACTAGAGGAGCTGAGGGGTCTCTGAGGTGGTAGTGTGATTAAAGGATTCTGGGAGCCTCTGAGAGTTTACTTCATCTGAAGGGCTCTGGGACCCCCGAGGAGGAAGTGTAGATGAAGGACTTTGGGGGCCTCCTAGGAAGTAATAGGACTGAACAACTCTGAGAGGTTAGTGGGGCTGAAGAGCTGTAGGGGCTCTGAGGGGGTAGTCAGGCTGCAAGGCTCTGAGGTAAGAGGGGGCTTCTGGGCTCATAGGGGCTCTTGGTCTCTGATGGTCCCCCCACCCCACCTGCACTTACTTTTCTGACCTCCTTAAAGCGGGGGTTCACCCTATTAAAAAAAATATATATATATTTTTTTTATTCTAGCATTACATTCGGCATCGTAGCGCGAGCTACAGTATGCCGGTCTTACATTTTTTATCCCCGTACTCACTGTGCTATTGTACATTGAAGATTCCGGGGAATGGGCGTTCCTATGGTGAGAGAAGGTGATTGACGGCCGGCCCTGGCACGTCACGCTTCTCCGGAAATAGCCGAAATAGGCTTGGCTCTTCACGGCGCCTGCGCATAGCCTGTGCGCAGGCGCCGTGAAGAGCCGAGACCTACTCCGGCTGTCTTCGGGGAGCGTGACGTGCCAGAGCCGGCCGTCAATCATCCTCCCTCTCCATAGGCACGCCCATTCCCCGCGGGAGTCGGAATCTTCAATGTGCAATAGCACAGTGAGTACGGGGATAAAAAATGTAAGACCGGCATACTGTAGCTCGCGCTACGATGCCGAATGTAATGCTAGACTGATGTTAAGGAGGGTGAACCACCGCTTTAAAGAACTCCTGCCAGCAAATGTAGGAAGCCTTCACCTCACCATCTCACTGGTCAATAAAAATGTTCCAGAAGACAAAATAGACCAAGACTAAGAGAACAAACCCCTCCCCCTGTTGTCCTCCTCCTACCCACACTGAGTTGCTATTGGAGAGTACAGAACAGACTCCTCCCCCACAGTTATGTACTCCACCATCATAAGCCTCCTGCTATCCAATCCCTTCTCTTACTGCAGAGAGTGACATCACTCCTGTCAGTCAGCAGGCTGCCGGAGATTGGAGACTTGCAGCCGGAGTTCTGGCAATTATCCTGATTAGCCGGCAACTCCGGCCAAAAGTCAGCAAGTTACCCTTCCTGGACATCATGATGACCTGACACTGACCTCACAGCACTGCCTCAATTCAAAAGGAAGGCTCGTATTTATGATTCCTTGTCTGCAGATCTAAAACTAATCAAAACCAGTTCAGAAACCAAACAAACCCAACAGAGAAAAGAGACTTTCTAGTCTGGCAGGACAAGAGGGTCCCAGGAGCTCCAAAAAATAATAAATCAGATGCTAAACCGTCCAAACTAAGTGTGTTCTTGTAGGGGTAGTAGTTCTTAAATATCCAGCAACCCTCCTATTACCCCCCATCACATCCACATCCTATTATTGTGTGACCAATACCCTCCAAATAATTCTTACTTTCATTTCCCAAAATTATCCGTCTACAAGGAGACCTGTATAGATCAAATGATGGCACCAATGAGGATGGAGGAGGACCGGAGTCACATGACTGAGAAGATACTAAACCTCACCCTGGAGATCATCTACCTGCTGACCGGAGAGGTGAGGAGGATTCTGGGAGGTCACATGACATCACTCTTATCTCTATTAATAATACACAGACCTGACCGGAGAGGTGAGGAGGATTCTGGGAGGTCACATGACATCACTCTTATCTCTATTAATAATACAGACCTGACCGGAGAGGTGAGGAGGATTCTGGGAGGTCACATGACATCACTCTTATCTCTATTAATAAAACACAGACCTGACCGGAGAGGTGAGGAGGATTCTGGGAGGTCACATGACATCACTCTTATCTCTATTAATAATACACAGACCAGAGAGGTGAGGAGGATTCTGGGAGGTCACATGACATCACTCTTATCTCTATTAATAATACACAGACCTGACCGGAGAGGTGAGGAGGATTCTGGTAGGTCACATGACATCCCTCTTATCTCTATTAATAATCCACAGACCTGACCGGAGAGGTGAGGAGGATTCTGGTAGGTCACATGACATCCCTCTTATCTCTATTAATAAAACACAGACCTGACTGGAGAGGTGAGGAGGATTTTGGGAGGTCACATGACATCACTCTTATCTCTATTAATAATACACAGACCTGACCGGTGAGGTGAGGAGGATTCTGGGAGGTCACATGACACCACTCTTATCTCTATTAATAATACAGACCTGACCGGAGAGGTGAGGAGGATTCTGGGAGGTCACATGACATCACTCTTATCTCTATTAATAATACAGACCTGACCGGAGAGGTGAGGAGGATTCTGGGAGGTCACATGACATCACTCTTATCTCTATTAATAAAACACAGACCTGACTGGAGAGGTGAGGAGGATTCTGGGAGGTCACATGACATCACTCTTATCTCTATTAATAATACACAGACCTGACCGGAGAGGTGAGGAGGATTCTGGGAGGTCACATGACATCACTCTTATCTCTATTAATAATACAGACCTGACCGGAGAGGTGAGGAGGATTCTGGGATTTTAACATGATATTCCTATTGGTTCCTCAATACAGAGATTTCCTCTTGTGAAGTCAGGTGATCACATGACCATCACAGTGCCTCCATGTGACTCCCTAAAACCAGAGAGACACAACATGGAGAAGATTCTAGAAGTCACCAAGAAGATGATGGAGCTGCTGACAGGAGAGGTGAGGAGGATTCTGGGAATTCTGGGACATTATCCAGTAACAGACAAGGGGTGTGTCTGGATGGTGACTGTATCATTGTGTGTGTCAGGTTCCTATAAGGTGTCAGGATGTCACTGTCTATTTCTCCATGGAGGAGGGGGAGTATTTAGAAGGACACAAGGATCTCTACAAGGACGTCATGATGGACAATCAGCAGAATTTGAGTTTTTTGAAGAATGTAAGGAAGGAATTTCCCCGGAATGAGAAGATATTGAACCTCACCCTGGAGATCCTCAGCCTGCTGACTGGAGAGGTGAGTGTAATGAAGGGTTAAATCCGCTGTACACTGGGATGTATTCAGAGTCACTTTAAGTCTTCTGATGTTCTGCTAATCAATAACGACATCCACACAAGTACTATGAATACACGAAGTGTCCGTACTCTATGATATTTGGTAATAGCACAAGATGGCGGTATTGGGTATAGGAGAGAACAATTCCAGGTTTAGTCCAATCAGTGAGACCGATGATTACCAGCATGCCACGCCCACTGACCACTAAATCCATGGGTAACATTTCCTGGTGGGTCAGTGAGCCTTACTAGTAAAACATTAGTGACTCTATTATATGACTTCTAGAAGGATCTATAAATCTGACCACATTGTAATCATATCATTGGATGGAGATGTCTGTCCTTTGCTGAATCGGGAACATTGTGACCAATCCCTGGAGAATAAATATAGAGCTGACCATAGAGATGAGGGATGTTGGGAGAGGAGCTCCAGTCTCCTTCAGAACAAAGTAAAAGTCAGCAGCTACAATTACTGTACAAATACTGTAGCTGCTGACCTTTAATATCAGGACACTTACCTCTCCACCAATCCAGCGGTGTCTTCACCTGAGTACATTTTTCAATCAGCTCTTGGGTGCTGCAGACGCAATCTGGGCTAAGGGAATCTGCAGTGAAGCCTTGCACCTTCACAGCCGGTTCCCTACTGAGCATGCATGAAGCGTGCTGCGCTTTCTGAATGGCTCAGCAGCGGGGGAGGGAGGAGGGGGGCCAAACTTTGGACTTTGGAGTTCAGCTGTAAAAACTAGATACCTGATCCTCACCGACAGGAGCCAAATGTGGCAGTGGGGAGGGGGAGTAGAATGAAATAAAGGGGATCTTCCTCTTTAATGCATGGGCACTGCCCAGGGGCCCCTTGATAATCTTGCATTACATCATACCAATATTCCGGGACAGTCAGTCAAGCTTTTTACTAAGCTGTCCCGGGATAGCCGTGTCCCCGGCAGTGTCCCGGAATCTGGTGTGTGGGTACAGCAGCCTGTCACCGGGCCAAATCTACAATCAGAATGACACCCCCCTACATTCCAGGAATTAATGAAGAACCCCGAGGTGAAGCATCTTACTATTGTTTGTGTGGGCGGGATCTGTGCTGCTCTGATCCCCACCAGACCTCCTCCTATTCATCCCATGTGATCGGAGCCGTACACATGATCCCACCCACACGAGCAGCAGCAATAGAAATACGCTCCACCTCAAGGTTCTTCCTTAACCCCTACAAAGTGCCAAAACTGTGGGAGGAAGAAACGGGGGTGTATGGGGAGAGATATTATTCCAATTGTAGGTTTAGCCCAGTGACAGGCTGTCAGAACAGGTAAGATCTGTGACAGCAGCTTCCCTGTGCTGCTCAGCTACATTCATGAACCCTATACTGTGCCCTCCCACCCGACCTGTACTGTGCACTCCATATTGTGCTCTTTTGCCCCCAGTACTGTGCTCTCCTTGACCCTGCAATGTGTCATTCTGACCCCCTTTATTGTGCCCTTCCACCCCCACCTTTACTGTGCACTCCTGCCCCTCATATTGTACCCTCCTGCCCGTCTGTACTGTGCCTTCTTGTATTGTGCCTGCCTCCTCCCCCTGTACTGTGCCCTCCTCCTCCTTCTGACCCCTTCTGAATTATTTTCTCCTGCCCCATGTACTGTACCCTTATGTACACCATGTACTGTGTCCTCCTGCACCCCCAACCCCCCTGTACTGTACCCTCATATTTCCCCTGTAATCTGCCCTCCTACCCCCCCTGTACTGTACCCTCCTGCACCCCCACCCCCCCTGTACTGTACCCTCATGAACTGTCATTTCCTGCCCCCTGTACTGTGTTCTTCTACTGCCCTGTGTTGATTAGTCTTAGATTTATGGCATGAATTCTCATTCTTTAAAATCTATCATATTGAAAATACTAATAAATATTTGTTTACTTCTATCAACTATTTATACTTCACTTTTTGAGAGTTGTGAATAAATTGGGGCCCCAGAACATTACTTTCCCCCGAAGCCCATAATGATATTATATGTCCCTCTGGGTGTCATGATATTTATCTTTGTATAACACAGAACTGTACAGTAATAATGAAGAAATCTACAGAGAATGAGACAAGAAGGAGAAGATCCCCGAGAATCCAGAATCCCATCCCCCCACCTCCATCCCCGATCCCTACAAGACTCAACACACAGAAGATTCTAGAAGTCACCAAGAAGATGATGGAGCTGCTGACAGGAGAGGTGAGGAGGATTCTGGGAATTCTGGGACATTATCCAGTAACAGACAAGGGGTGTGTCTGGATGGTGACTGTATCATTGTGTGTGTCAGGTTCCTATAAGGTGTCAGGATGTCACTGTCTATTTCTCCATGGAGGAGTGGGAGTATTTAGAAGGACACAAGGATCTCTACAAGGACGTCATGATGGACAATCAGCCGCCCCTCACATCACCGGATAAGAGGAGACTTTATTGTAAAGGAGAGAGCAGTACGGAGGCTCCACCTAGATCCCCCATCATCTGATAAACACATAGAAACAATGTATTCAGTCTCAGGAGATGGGAGGCAGCGGTGTGGGATCTCTGCAACTTGTCTCATGTGAACATTTAATCTTCCACTGATTACTGAATACCAATATTATGAGTCCTGACCCTTACACTGTATAATTTATATTGTACATTACATACTCCTGACCCCTGAGAGAAAAGCCTGTGGTGATTGTGCCCTTAAGTGGCAGTCCAGGGGTGCCGTACTTGCACAAGTGTTTGAGAGGGCACTTTGAGTGTGGCACCTTGGTCACGTCACCACAACACACTTTTTTCACACCTGCCTCTAGGGCTGGGACCAGAGGAATTTTTGATTCCTGGCCGGAGGGCCGGCCATCGTATTGCACAATGAGATATGAGAAAATTCTGCGCTACGGTGTGGGTGTATGAGCTGCTGCCCCCCTAGTAAACCTCCCTTAGGAAGAGTGAAGGTAGATAGAAAGTGGTGTGGTATAGGGGTAGTGGCGCAGCCTGGTGGTGATTGTTCACCAGTGTATTAATCCCTAAAAATCCAAAGGGGGTGTAAGTGTGTATATATAAGTTGTTGGGCACCTCTGTGCGGTGGACTCATAAAAAGGGGGCCCCCGAATTGTCTCCAGTAGGTTACCCTATTATTGAATGTCAGATTCCCAGCAATGGGTTCTGAATATGTGTTAATCAGTGTCCCTTAAGATAACTTTGTGTTGAGTGATAGTGGTAAGTGTGAATGTCAGCCTAAGGCATCTAGACCTAAATTGGTTAATGTCTGTGGACATAAAAAATAATAAATGATAAGTGCACAATTGGCTGAAATAAGGAAGATAAAATCGTAAAAAATGATTAATCAACCTGTAAGTGCTGTGATACAACCTATTAGGGTGCGTATCAATGGTGAATGTGCCATCTCATGGGTGAAAGAACCCTATAGGATCAAGATAGGGTCTCAGAGAAACCTTAAACCATGTGGAAAAAAACATGAAACTCATATAAACATGAAAACCGTAAAAAACATGGAATGTCCACTGATTGGGTAAGTTAGAGAAACCTATATGCCCAACATTAAGGAATGACAGTACAACATAAGGTATTTGCTGTGGAATGTTTATTTGCGAAGAAGTATATTCTGTGCCTTGGTCTTCAGTGTGTTATCCGTGCTCCCCCTGTTAGATCCTCACTCACCAAATGGATGTCCCCAAAAGGGGTATTGTGCCTTACAGTGTCAGAGGGGGTCTCCTGTTGGCTTTTCCAGCTGTCTTCAGAGGTGGTATGTCCTCAGCGGTATGCCGGAACCACGTGAGGCGTTTTTCATTTAAAAAAAAAAAAACAGATTCCACATAGGGTGATATCCTGGGCGATTTATTAAAAAAGTATGCCAAAAAACAAATATAAATAAAAAACTTGCTGGCAAGCAAGATAAAATCAAATTTATAAAATTAAAAACAAATGTCAGGCGAGGGAACAAAGCCGTTCCCAAAAGGGTCAAAGCCGGGTATGTGCCGCTATTGCGAGCGTGTGGTGCATCCGTTTGCGTTCCACACCTCACTCTCTCGCTTATCTTAAGGGACACTTATTAACACATATTCAGAACCCATTGCTGGGAATCTGACATTCAATAATAGGGTTACCTACTGGAGACAATTTGGGGGCCCCCTTTTTATGAGCCCACCGCACAGAGGTGCCCAACAACTTATATATACACACTTACACCCCCTTTGGATTTTTAGGGATTAATACACTGGTGAACAATCACCACCAGGCTGCACCACTACCCCTATACCACACCACTTTATATCGTATTGCACAATGGTCACTTTCACTCTCCCTCATCTTCCTTCTCCCCCACTTTCTTTTTATTTAACTCCTGTGTGCGTCACTTTATTGTATTTTTTTGTTGGTTGCCTTACACGTTTGTCACAGTGCGATTAGTAGGGTGTGGGTCCTCGGGCCTGCACTGAACGCCTTGGGAGTGGGTGAACATGGCCTTCTGTCTTAGTTCACTTGCTCTCATGGGGTCTCCCTTCGGGGGAGCCCCACCTAGTACTTGGGTGGGTCGCCTTCAGCAGACCTTCCAGAGAACAGGGTCCGTCTGGTTTCAGAGTCCTGGTTTAGGGGAACCAATCAGCTCATGTCTAGTAATAATCTTTTTATTTCTATTTTAGTAGATGGACGGGAGATGAGGAAAACCTCAGAGGATTGTCTCACTTTGTCTCCAGACTGTAAAGTAGAAGATGAGGACATCACACAGTATAGTCCAGGAGAAAACCCGACTACCTCAAATGTCCATCCAGCACCACAGAGTGTAGATGGACCATCGTATTCCTCTTATCCTGAGGAACCTCAGACTGTGCGGGATGGTGCCAGACCATCGTATTCCTCTTATCCTGAGGAACCTCAGACTGTGCGGGACGGTGCCGGATCATCGTATTCCTCTTATCCTGAGGAACCTCAGACTGTGCGGGACGGTGCCGGACCATCGTATTCCTCTTATCCTGAGGAACCTCAGACTCTGCGTGACGGTGCCGGATCATCGTATTCCTCTTATCCTGAGGAACCTCAGACTGTGCGGGACGGTGCCGGATCATCGTATTCCTCTTATCCTGAGGAACCTCAGACTCTGCGTGACGGTGCCGGATCATCGTATTCCTCTTATCCTGAGGAACCTCAGACTGTGAGGGACGGCGCCATCCTTCCAACAGAGAAGAGGTTTTCCTGTACTGAGTGCGGGAAGTGTTTCCATTCTAAATCCAAACTTAATGTGCATATAAGATCGCACACAGGAGAGAAGCCGTATTCCTGTCCTGAGTGCGGGAAATGTTTTTCACAGAAGGCCAATCTTTACACACATCAGAGATCTCACACGGGGGAGAAAAAATATTCCTGTCCTGAGTGCGGGAAATGTTTTTCACAGAAGGCCAATCTTTACACACATCAGAGATCTCACACGGGGGAGAAGCCGCATTCCTGTCCTGAGTGCGGTGAATGTTTTTCTGAGAAGTCCAGTCTTTTCATACATCAGAGATCTCACACGGGGGAGAAGCCATATTCCTGCCCTGAGTGTGGGAAATGTTTTTCAGTGAAGGCCAGTCTTTCCGAACATCAGAGATCTCACACGGGGGAGAAGCCGTATTTCTGTCCTGAGTGTGGGAAATGTTTTTCACAGGTATCCCATCTTCACACACATCAAAGAACTCACACAGAAGAGAAGCCGTATTCCTGTCCTGAGTGCGGGAAATGTTTTTCACAGAAGGCCAATCTTTACACACATCAGAGATCTCACACAGGGGAGAAAAAATATTCCTGTCCTGAGTGTGGGAAATGTTTTTCACAGAAGGCCAATCTTTACACACATCAGAGATCTCACACGGGGGAGAAGCCGCATTCCTGTCCTGAGTGTGGGAAATGTTTTTCTGAGAAGTCCAATCTTTACAGACATCAGAGATCTCACACGGGGGAGAAGCCGTATTCCTGCCCTGAGTGTGGGAAATGTTTTTCAGTGAAGGCCAGTCTTTCCGAACATCAGAAATCTCACACCGGGGAGAAGCCGTATTCCTGTCCTGAGTGTGGGAAATGTTTTTCACAGGTATCCCATCTTTACACACATCAAAGAACTCATACAGGAGAGAAGCCACATTCCTGTCCTGAGTGTGGGAAATGTTTTTCGATGAAGTGCAATCTTTCCAAACATCAGAGATCTCACACCGGGGAGAAGCCGTATTCCTGTCCTGAGTGTGGGAAATGTTTTTCAGTGAAGTCCAGTCTTTCCAATCATCAGAGATCTCACACGGGGGAGAAGCCGTATTCCTGTCCTGAGTGTGGGAAATGTTTTTCACAAAAGATCCATCTTTACACACATCAGAGATCTCATACAGGAGAGAAGCCGTATTCCTGTCCTGAGTGTGGGAAATGTTTTTCACTGAAATCCCATCTTTACACACATCAGAGATCTCACACGGGGGAGAAGCCGTATTCCTGTCCTGAGTGTGGGAAATGTTTTTCACTGAAGTCCAATTTTTCCACACATCAGAGATCTCACACGGGGGAGAAGCCGTATTCCTGTCCTGAGTGTGGGAAATGTTTCTCACGGAAGTCCCATCTTTACACACATCAGAGAACTCACACGGGGGAGAAGCCATATTCCTGTCCTGAGTGCGGGAAATGTTTTTCAGATAAGTCCCATCTTTACAAACATCAGAGATCTCACAAGGGGGGGAAGCCACTTTCCTGTCCTGAGTGAGGGAATTGTTCCTCGCTGAAGTCCTGTCTTCCTGTACATCAGGGGTCCCACACAACCCTTGAGGTGTATTAGTGAGTGTGGGAAATGTCTTGTATATGAATATTGCTGGACATCACAGCTCTCATGTGGGGAAGAAGCACACCCTGATATACACCTCAGATATACTCCATGGCTGATCTTCATCATGTAAGAAACACTTCATAAGGAGATCAGAGATCACCAAAGACATGGACGAATTTTTTTACCGTGTTGGCCATTCATAGCAGTAGAAAAATAAAAATGGAGTCATTACCTCTCATTGGTACATTTTGTGGTGGAAGATTTCACAAACACTTAGAGGTCTGTTTATAAAAATAAATAAATAGTTGAACAGTTATGAGCGGCATTCTCCCAGCTGTGATGAATACGTCACATGCCTCGTGACTTCATCAGGGGAGATGAAGTCACGAGGCACGTGACGTAATGCCGTAGGGATTCGAGACCATGTGACACCTGCGTAAGCCGGAGGCCAGCAGAGAGACGTTAAACGGCGCTGTGAATGCCGCGTCCTACTACTTTCTTTTGCATTCTTTCACTTTTATTGATGTAAGAGTCCATTTTTATATATCAATAAAGCACCCCCCTTTTTTACTTACTTCACCATTGGAGGCATCCTTTCTCTACTTTTTTCTCTCCCATTGGCTCTTATGGAGTACTGAGCACCCGTATAGGTCCAATATACACTGTTGAAACTGGCACCAGCAACAGTTGTAACAAGCAGCCATAAAGAATACGATTGGGAAGGAGTGAGGTCCACATCGCGGGGACGTACACACCCATGCTATATGTCATTATATAGTATATATAAGGTGAGAGTTCTGGGAGACTGTTTATGGATGCCTTAATATTTATCATCATCAGCCATTCATGAGAAGATCACCTCACCTACTCATTTTACCATCACACTCCTCAGTTCTAGGACACTTTCCATTCGCTATTGATTTTTGCTTTTTTATGCATATTCGTTTGCTGGAGACACTGTCACTTTGTGATTTAGAGCCATTGCTCCACTATTTTATAGTTACACTTCACATCAGGCCACTGATGTCACTGTTTGTTATGATTTGAACTTTTGTTGTGGACACACATTGCATATTGTCACTTTGATGTTTTGGGCGCTTATCACATTTTTATCTAATTTTTCATTTGTGTATTGTGAACACTCTTAGATATAGCTGCTCTTAACTGTATTTTATGCTCTTTTATTAATTTTCACTGTATACTCACAGTAGCGCATTAGATTTTTTCTTTTTTCACTTTGTTATGAATATTGGCTGTATTTTATTTCATACTCTGATTTCCTTGGCTCCATCTAGTGACCATAATGCAGTATTGCACTAATTGAGGTATTTCAGGAAAAATATCTGATTATGGCCACTAGATGGAGCTGCTGATCATAGGAAATCACTGTGTTAGATCACAGCCAGAAATTGTAACAGCTGGATGAATGATTGTCACATTAGTCCAATAAATTCTTTGAGAAACAGACGTCTTATTTCCCTTCATCAGACATGTCTTCATACTAATACCTGAGATCATACTCATACACTTATCAGTACAGTACACACTGAAGGATAGAACTTCAATAAGACAACACTGTTAGACTAACCATTGACTTAAAATGAGAAATACTGGGCCAGATTCACAAAGAGATACGACGGCGTATCTCCTGATACGCCGTCGTATCTCTGAGATCCGACGGTCGGATCTATGCGACTGATTCATAAGAATCAGTTACGCATAGATCTCCCTTAGATCCGACAGGTGTAAGTGACTTACACCGTCGGATCTTAGGCTGCAATCTTCCGCTGTCCGCTAGGTGGCGTTTCGTGTTTTACTTGCGACGAATATTTTTTTTTACGTCGTTTGCGTTCGGCTTTTTCCGGCGGATAGTTACCCCTGCTATATGAGGGGTAGCTAATATTAAGTATGGCCGTCGTTCCCGCGCCGAGTTTTGATTTTTTACGTCGTTTGCGTAAGTCGGTCGCGAATACGGATGGCCGTAATTGACGTTAACGCCAAAAACTAGCGACGTCATTTGGAGCATGCGCACTGGGAAATTTCTCCGGCGGCGCATGCGCAGTTAAATCGGCGCGGGTACACGCCTGATTTAAATTGTACACTCCCCCTAGCCACAGAATTTAAATTCCGCCGGGGGATTTACGATCCGCCGGCGCAAGTTTGGAGGTAAGTGCTTTGTGAATACTGCACTAGCCTCGCAAAATTGCGCCGGCGGATTGTAAATCACATAGATTACGCGGATCTAAAGATCCGCTAATCTATGTGAATCTAGCCCACTATGTTTGGACTTTAGATGGCGCTAAGTATAATAGCAATTATCTCCAGCTAGTGGCAAATGTATTTTCTATTTTAAATCAATGGAAATTATTCGACCAGCAAATAGCCAATTAAACTCCATTTTCCCCTCATTCACACAGAAGGAATGTACATGTATTTTCACCCGGGAAAATTGCTGTACAATTATTTATGACTAGACCCCTAAATGTCAGGAGACGTTTCTATAAAGATGAGAAGTATGGAGCAGATAAATGAATAGACCTCCTAGCAATGTTATTACCAGGCTGCAGCTAGGGGGAGCTCTAATGTGTGAGCACAGCAGAGTGATCCCATCTAGCTCACATTAACCCTTTCACTGCCAGAGCTGGTTTTCCATTCTTTTTGCACACATGGTAAAATGCAGATTTTGGGCCTGAAGATTAGATAAAACCCCCAAACATATATTTTCTGAAAGCAGAGGCCCTGGAGAATAAAATGGTGGTAATTGTTAAGGTGTTCCTCGTACACAAATGTCACCTTCATATCCGGGTTTATTTTCTCCTTTCCCCCATTTTCTATGGTGTGATTTTTTCTACAATACTTTGTTATAATAATGTAACATGTTGTGTATTGTATTGTACACAAATTAATAATGACTCCGCCTCCACATTCCAGACATGTCATTTTCCTGACCAATCGGACCCCCATCCTCTCTGTAGAAGTTTAGCATCATATGCGGATAAATGATTACTTTTTCTAAGTTTGCATGCTAATCGCTCTTTTTTTTATATATTTTTTATCGTCTGCTCTTTTCCTTTTCCCCCTTTTTTTTTGTTAATTTTAATAAGGAGTAAGTAGACTTTAGAAAAAAAGTAAGGAAATACATAAATTGAGCCAATATTCCCCCCCGTCCCCCCCACCCCACCATCTTGTGACTCCACTGCCCCTTCTTTACTAATTTGGACCTATTACTCCTGTTTTTTTTTTAATTCTTTCCAATTTGCCCATTTGTCCCTGTGGTCTACGTTCTCCTCCTCCACCCCATCCTTCCACCCCTCCCTCCTATATGTATCCTCCACAGAATCCATCCACTCCCACACTTGTGGGCTTTCCACTTCCCTCCACTTCTTTGGTATCAGTCGTTTAGCTGCGTTAAGCAGGTGGGGAGTCAGGGATCTTTTATATTCTTTTATGGTCTCTTCCCCCCCATGGAACAGAACTACCCATGGGTCTTCTGTTATCTCTTTCTTAGTTATAACCTTGATCAGTGGCAGGATTTTTTTCCAGTAGTTTTTTTTATTTTTGGACAGTCCCACCACAGGTGGGCCATCGTCGCCCTTACTACGCACCCTCTCCAACATTCCGCTGACTGCCCTACTCTGTAGTTGCTGGTTTTGTCGGGGGTAGCATACCACCCCGTTAAGCATTTAAAATTCATCTCAGCAGTACTTACATCTACTGCAGAGGTATGGGTCATATTGATGATTCTTGCTGCTGACGTTTTCTCTCTAGGTGCATCCAATTCTCTTTCCCATTTTAAGATGTATTTTGGGATCTCTGACTCTTTCCCTTTCAACAGAAACCTATAAATATTGGAGATATTACCTTTTGAACTATTAGTTAAGCAAAGTTGTTCGATCAGTGTATACTCCTCGCGTGGGCGCAGGGGTAGCGGTAGGCGCTTAAAGGGTCACTAAAGGAATTTTTTTTTTTTAGCTAAATAGCTTCCTTTACCTTGCTGCAGTCCTGGTTTCATGTCCTCATTGTTCGTTTTTGCATTCATGTTGCTGTAAATCCTCTCTGTTCTGGACACTTCCTGGTTGTCTGTTTCCTGATAACCACAGTACTGGGAGATTTCTCACGGTGGTCACTAATCAAGGAGGTGTGAGTAAAACTAAACTGGATTGGTGCTGAGGAGTTTTAGACAAAGTATCACTGCTCTCTATTGGCTGACTGCCCTCTAGTGGCTCTCTGTACATCAGAGAACCAGGAAACAACAGCAAAAACGAAACTACACTGCAGGCACATTATATGATTGTTTTTTTATCTATTTTTAATCATTTTTAAAAGGAATCAGTTAACTATTATGTCTCTATGCCCTGTAAACAGTCATTTCAGCAAAAAAATTTTTTCCTTTAGTGACCCTTTAATAAAGAGTGATAGCTGTATATATCGCCATTCATCTAACTTCATGGATTCTAATTTAGCTTTAATATCGTGAAGTGTCAAAATTTTACCCTTTTGTATTATATCCCTAACCTGGGTTCTATTTCTAATCCATTTTCCACCCACCTCTTTGGTCCCTGGTGCAAAATATTCATTATCTTAACTGCCCATTCACACCTAGGCGTATATACGCCTGAAGCGCGACGCTCGTGCCGCTGGAGGGGCGAATTTACATTGATGTCTTTGAGATGGTTCACATCTCACGCCGAACGCCGAAACGCCGTACGCCTGCCGCCTGAAAACAAGTCCCGGACCCTTTTTTTCAGGCGGCTTTCGGCGTTCGGCATAGACATCAATGTAAAATGTTTTGTCAAAAAAAAAAAGTTTACAAACTGCGGCAAAATACGCTGCGTACGCCGGGTTATAGTGTGAATGCAGCCTTAAGATCTATCGGTGGGGAATTAAATTTCGATTTCAATTGTTTGTGTAATCTATCCCAGACCCGAAGTGCGTTAAATGTAATTTTGTGTGTGGAAGTGTATAAGGTTCTGTATTGTGGTGGATTCCAAATTATTCTCCCTAATTGTGCCCTTGCAAGTGCGCATTCAATGTTAATCCATCTTTTGTCATGATTCTCTTTGGCCCACTCTATTACCCGTGAAAGGACCGTAGCATTGTAATATTTTCTGATGTCCGGAACCGCCAATCCTCCCATTTTCTTATTCTGTTTTAGTACTTGAGCGGAGATCCTATGTTTTTTATTTTTCCAAATGTAGTTCATCAGCAGAGAGTTTATTATTTTAATATAAGTCTGTGGCAATGCTACTGGGACCATTTGAAATTTATATAACATTTTTGGAACTAAGACCATTTTTACAACATTTATCCTTCCGAACCATGAGATTGGTCGGTTAAAGAAAGTTTTAATTTCTCGTTTAATTTCGTTTAACAGGGGAATGTAGTTGACTCTATACATTTTCTTTAGAGAGTTTACTAGTTTTATACCCAGATAGTTTATCTCTTTCTGTCAAGGGAAGTTAAACGCCTTTTGAAGGTGTCGTTCTTCCTCCTTATGAATATTAACATTCAGGATCTCCGTCTTGGATACATTCATTTTAAAATTAGAAACCTCTCCATACTGTTTTAGGTTTGCCATTAGATTGGGGAGTGTGGTTCTGGGGCTGCTTATAAAGAATAAGATATCGTCCGCAAAAGGCGGACAATTTGTGCTCCTTTTCTCCTACTCTAGCTCCCGAAATATCGGGGTTATTCCGTACCATTGACAGAAGGGGTTCCAGCGATAGAACAAAAAAGAGAGGGGACAGGGGACACCCCTGCCTGGTACCATTCCTCATCTCAAGGGGTGCAGATAGAGTCCCATTGATTTTGATCCTAGCGCAAGGGTGATAGTACAAAGTTTTAATCCTCCCCACCATCCTCGGACCAACTCCTATGTTTTCTAGCGTTTGAATCATGAGCCCCCAGTCTACCCTGTCAAACGCTTTTTCGGCGTCCACTGACAGGAGTAGATCGGGGGGCCCGCTTTCTTTAATTTGCCGAAGGAGAGCCTAGACCCCATTGTCCTTACCCTCCCTGCCGGTTATAAAGCCAACCTGGTCCGGATGTACCATGGTTGTCATTATATCCTTCATGCGTTCAATAATGAAATAGGCCGAAAGCCTGAGCAGAGCGTATTATCTTTTCCCTCTTTTTTTATGACAGTGATGGTTGCTGCCAATGCCTCCCAGGTCATCTCGTAGTCAGCCCCCAACCCATTAAAGTAGTGGCAAAGTCTAGGTATCAGAATGGAACTAAACTTTTGCAAGTAAAAGGTCGTAAAGCCATCTGGCCCTGGGCTTTTCCCCATAACAGAATTTTTTAGGGCGTAACCTATTTCCTCCTCCGTTATAGGCTCGTCCATTTTTACGGTTACGTGATCTTCCATCTTAGGCAAGTTTGCTTTCTGTAACACTTCCCTTATTTTGGCCTCTTTCTCACCAGGGTTCCAATTATTTTGCTGTACTGCGTATAGGCCTTTGTAGTAGTTTCTGAAGACTTCGGCTATATCGCTAGTTGCATAAATTAGTTCCCCATACTTTTTTTTTATCTTTTCAATAAAGTTTCTTGTTTTCTTTTTTTGTACCATTCTAGCTAAGTTCTTACTGGGTTTATTCCCCCATATGTATCTTTCTCTAACCCTTCTGTTTAGTAATTTCTTTGTTTCTTGCTCTGAAAGTGCTCTATATTCATCTCTTTTTAGAGTCAATTCGTGGAGTGTTTCTCTCTTTTGGCCCTGTGTTTTATGGTCTTGTTCCAACTTATAAATTTCTTCAGTTAATGTTTTTAATTTCCTGGTTCTTTCTTTCTTTTTCCTTGCCCCCTCAGCAATAAAAATCCCTCTTATATATGCTTTGTAAGCTTCCCATAGGGAGGCCCTAGAGATCCCCTCCGTATCGTTCTCACGAAAATAGAATTCCAGTTCCTTTTGAACTCTTCCTACAACCTCTTCGTCTCCCAATAAACTTTCGTCCAATCTCCACTCCGGTGCATTTGTTTTCTGTAATGATGTACTAATTTTTATAGTTATGGGGGCGTGGTCTGAGATCGTCGTAATCTCAATTCCCGTATCAATTACCCTCTCAATAAGTCTATGGTCTATGAGGATGTAATCAATCCTCGAGTACGTCCCGTGCACAGGGGAGTAAAAAGTGTAGTCGCAGATTTTGGGATGCAGGATTCGCCATACATCTACCATTTGGTTATGTGACATTCGTTGTTTCAGTTCTTTTAACTGCTCACTGTTAGTCCCCTGTGCCCGGGAGGTGCTATCGAGTACGGGATTCATGCAGAAGTTGAAGTCCCCCATTAACACCACATGCCCTACCTCAAAATCGTTTAATTTTCTTAGGATTTTGCTTACGCATTTAACCGGATTCACATTGGGGGCATAAACATTTGCCAGGGTGTATTCCCCTCCCAATTTTACTTTCAGAACTAAGAATCTTCCTTCGGGGTCGGTCAGTCTGTCCTCCAATGTGAATCGGACACCTCTCACAATTCCTATAGCGACCCTGCGGGACCTCTTTGATATTGTGTCTCCGTAGAACCATGTGGGGTAATTAGGGGAATACAACTTTATGTTGGACTCTAATGTTAAGTGGGTCTCTTGTAAGAAGACAACATCTGCCTTATGGTGCTTCAGTTCACTAAGAACTTTGTGTCTCTTAACATGAGAGTTCAAACCTCTAACATTATACAAGAGAAAGCAGATTTCTGTCATCTATAGGTATTTTGAATGTAGTTGAATCTTTGAAAATGGGGGAGAGTGGGGGCGAAGGGCTAGTAGCTGAAGCTAGACCTGGAGCTACCCACTCAAATGGTTTGGGGGGGACTATCACGGTACTGATAAATATGCATAAAACATAATGATATAAAAAATATTTATTGATTTATTAAAATTGCAAAACAAATAATTGTACAATTCATTGATTGGTCAACGTCGACTAGTTTCGCGGGGTTTCCGCTTCGTCAGGACAGCCAATCTATAGAGTAATGCAATAAGAATATGTAACAAACATCAGCAATACAGTAATAATTGATAAAAACATTGATAGTTGCTTACCGAATGAGTCAATTGATAATGCGCGGAACCAGGCGGCCTACGGGGGGGTCCCCCCTTGGCGGGCAAGGGGATGGTTGATCGTGAAGGTCTGGGTGTAAATAAGCAATATAAAAATATGTATGTATATAAGAGAATGTTTAACCCCATGGAATCGGTGGGCTGGGCAGGGTAGGGGCAGGGAAGGGTATAAGGGGGGGGGGAGGGGGGAAAAGGAAGAAGAGAGAAGGGAAGAGGGAAAAAGGGGAGGCGGGGGGGGCGAGGAAGAGGGGGAATTGAGAGGGGGGGAGGATAAAAAGAGGGGAAGAAATCGGAGAGAAAGAGAAAAGGGGGGGGGAGGAGAAAGAAAAACAAGGGGGGAAAAAGGGGAAGAGGAGGGAGAATGGAGGGGCATGGGAAGGAGGGTGGAATAGGCGAGGGAAGACAGGGATGGTGAAAAAAGGGGGGGGAGGGGGAGGGACGAGGGGGGGGGGGAAGAGGAGCACCCACGGATAACTAGTGAAGGAAAGATTTAATGGGGGACTTACCACGATAGAAGATGGTCTAGCTTCAGCTACTAGCCCTTCGCCCCCACTCTCCCCCATTTTCTATTATAATTGGGATGATGGTACACTTTTATTCAATTCATTATTCCATACATGAGGCCATACTCCCCATTTTGTTCGTAGTTGAATCTTTCTTGTGGAATCACAAGAGCCGCTGTTGGTAGCCTCCACTCCTAGGCTCCCCTCCTAGTGACAATGCTCAAGAATGCCCCATGGCTGCCCTCCCACCCGTCTCCTACCCCCCCCTGTTCACCATCAAGGCGACCTTTGTTGTTTAAGCTACCCAGTCTGGCAGATCAGGAGCTATTAAGTCCATTTTTTGGCAGAACCCCATCAACTCTTCTGGATGTCTTAGACGTGCGGTTATCCCCCCCTTTAGACCGATAAGGCATGCAGGGAAGCCCCATTGATATCTTACGTTCTGCGTACGCATTAGTTCTAATAAGGGTTTCAAGATGTCTTCTCCTTGTTAATGTTTCTTTCGATAGGTCAGAGAAAATTTGAATCTCATTCTCTTTATATCTAATGGGGTATTTCCCCCTCAGCCTTCCCCAGATCTCGGCTTTGTCTTGATAATTCCTGAAACCGAACTATGACGTCTCATGGTTCCTTTCTTTCTGTCTGTTTGGGGTTCCCTACTCGGTGTACCCATTCAATTTTGAGGGGCTTTGCTTCTGCAGGTTTGTCTAACAGGGGGTTGAATAGTGTATTCATAATCTTTCTTAAATCTTCTCCTTTCTCTTCAATTATCGCACGGATTCTGAGGTTCTGTCTCCTATTGCGATTTTCCTGGTCTTCTAAACGGTATGCTAACATTCTTTGATTGTCTGTCATTACTTGGACTTGTGTTTTTAATTTATTTAATTTGTGATCTTGTTCTTCTATTCTTTTTTCAGTCTCCACCACTCTTTCTAAAAGTCCTCCTAAGTCCTTTCTTATTCTATCAATTTCTGTTTTTATAACATTTTCCATCCTCAGCAACATCGCGTTCCTCTCTGCCTTCGATGGCGGCAGTGTATCCTGGTATAACTCTTCTAATCTGCTATGCTCATGTTCACTTTCTAAAGTCGTTTCCCCTTTAGAACGATCCGAGCTGCCCTCCCCTGTTTTAGTCTCATTCTTCTTTTTTCCGTTTTTTTTGCTAATCCAGGACTTTTGGTATTCCCCTCTTGGGTCATATACTGCTGTATTGAACTGGTCCCGGCATTACTTTTAGGCACTTTTAAGGCTGCGCCTTGCGTAGACCTATTCATCTTGCTTTTGTTTGTAGGTCTAATTCTCTTCCCCAGTTTGAGGGTCATATTTGCAGCCACAAAATAATAGCTGTGCACAAATAGTCCCACAACATGGACACTGACCTACCAGAAGTATTAAGTGAAAAACCGGATACAGAAGTATTTGCAGGCCATTACAGGGCCCAAAAATTAGCCGACAGACGTTCACCTGACAGCAAACAACTTTGTATTCTGTGGCTGGTGGTATATTAGGCATTCACCGGATACAGAAGTAAGTGTCGGCCATTACAGGCCCCAAAAATTAGCCCACAGGCGTTCACCTGACAGCAAACAACCTTGTATTCTGTGGCTGGTGGTACATGAGGCATTCACCGGATACAGAAGTAAGTGTCGGCCATTACAGGCCCCAAAAATAAGCCCACGGCCACAGGCATTCACCTGACAGCAAACAACTTTGCATTTTGTGGCTGGTGGTACATTAGGCATTCATCGGATACAGAAGTAAGTGTCAGCCAGTACAGGCCCAAAAAATTAGCCCACAGGTGTTCACCTGAATTTGAATGAAACATTCTGCAGTAACCAAATACACCGCCAGTCACAATGCTGCACAATACAAATCCAGTATAATATGCTTTCTATATTCGAAAGTATTTTATAAGTGTATATTACACCTATATACTGCACAGCAAGTAGCACACCTATACCAGTGCTTGAAAGGACTTTTGTGGACCTGTTAGGTACGGATTTGTGCCACTACAGTCTGTCCCTGCTCGAAACACCAACCTGTCCCTACACTGACAAAAAGTATATGAATGTATTACACACCTATGTACTGCAGAGCAAGTAGCACACCTATACCAGTGCTTGAAAGACTTTTGTGGACCTTTTAGATAGCTATTTGATTGAATACAGCCTGTCCCTGCTCCAAACACCAACCTCTCCCTACACTGACAAAAAGCAGAATGTAAGATGGCCGCCAGATCAGGTCTATTTATAAGGTAGGGGGTATGTCCATGTGCTGAAATGTCTCAAATGGCTGTCCTGCACCACCTGATGGATGTGTCATGGGTCAAAGTTCTTCTCAATGTAAAATGGCGGACCACCGCGAATATCGCCAGATGTCCGCATGTTTGGCAGACCGCGAACGAGCAAAGTTTGCCGCGAAAAAAACGCCGGGCAAACCGCCAGGCCATCTCTACCAGGGAGAAGGGCCAGTCCAGGCCTCTCCCCAGCGGCGGGTATGTTCTATGAGAGAGGCAGAGGTTGGCTGGGTGAGTAATGCTCTGTTTGGAACAATATGTTTGGGGTACTGTGTGGGTACCCCTTAACATTTGAATCTCCCCAAGCCTATATACGTTCAGGAAAAAGCTGAAGACCTGGCTTTTCTGCCAAGCATTCCAATCCTAGGCTAATTTTCCTCTGTTCACTCATGCTGACTTCTAAATCTTTTTCTCTCTTTCCCTTTTCTCTTCTTCCCTGTCTCCTCCTCTGCTCTGCAGCAGTTTCGTTTATTTATGCTACCCTCGCCAGAACCTCCGGGCAATCTGTCACTAAGCGCTTTGGCACCACCGCCTGGTGGTATATGTGCGCTTCAAAAACAAATAGTAATAAATAAATTAGAGGACTGGAATTATGGACTAACTTCAGAGTCAACCCGTCTGGGGTCTCCTCCTGTGTTAAGCCCTGTACACACGATCGGATATCTGATGGAATCTAATCCGATGGATTTTTTTGGTCGGAAATCCGATGAAGCTGACTTTCATCAGTCTTGCCTACACACCATCGGTCAAAAATCCGATCGTGTCCAAATGCGGTGACGTAAAACACTACGACGTGCTGAGAAAAATGAAGTTCAATGCTTCCGGGCATGCGTCGACTAGATTCTGAGCATGTGTGGATTTTTGACCGATGGACTTCCACACAGACGATCGTTTTTTTCTATCGTTTTTTTATCCATAGGAAAAATGTAAAACATGTTCTATTTTTTTTCACCGATGGAAAACAAACCGATGGGGCCCACACACGATTGGTTTGACCGATATAAACAGTCCATCGGTCTGTGTACAGGGCTTTAGTCTTCTGCCGAAAGGGGAGAGATGTGACGGGAGGGCCCGTGGAACCCAGAATCCCTTGGAAAATATGGGATACTCTTGTTTCAGCTCCCCGTGCACCTCTTATGTCTAAGTTACCCTGACTGAGAAAATATGTCTTGGATTACTTAAAATGGGACAGTAATATTTCTCCACAATATCTGCCAGGATAGATGTAAAGACTATTCTTAGTTGTTAATTCTGAACAACATGCTAATTGAAAGAGCTGATCACATTGGCCTCTGTACAATGTAGGAGACGAGCCGACACCTACTGGAAGCTTCTGCTATTGTGTGAAGATGTCCTTGTACTTATGATAATGTGTATTGTATAGCCGGTGAGCGAGGAGATGTGATGTCTACCCTAAAAGGTCATATCTGAGTCACCTCGTCTGTCTAAAGGATTAGTTCATTAGCTCATGTTAATTTATGTTCTGGTTACCTCCTCTTTAACTGTGTATAAGACTTGATTTTGTTTCTAATAAACACTCCATGTTCAGCAGACAAACAAGTCTCGTCTCGTTGTGTGCTTGTGAGCAGCTGGAATATCTGATATCTATATCCAGACTGAGAGGAAGCGGTATATGACGGAAGCACTCAGCGGAGTGTGGGGGACGTTCCGTTACAGTGGGCACAGTGAGCAGAGGCTACAATGGTGGGCACAGGTGAGGTGAGGTTATAATGGTGGGCATAGTGAGCAGAGGCTACAATGGTGGGCACAGTGAGCAGAGGCTGCAATGGTGGGCACAGGTGAGGTGAGGCTGCATTGATGGGCACTGATGAGGCTGCACTGATAAAGTTGTTGTTAATATTCATTTTTTTAACTAAATTCTGCATAACACATTTAAGTATAGTTTCATGAGATAATTTATGAGGGCGTGTTTAGAGGTGGAATTAGGGGCGGTGCAGGGTAAGGATCGGTTGGGTCAACTGGTGGCGAGTAACCCTTAAGGCCTAGTTAGTAGCTCAGGACTTGAAATTTTGAGCCTTGCTGGCAGTGCCAGCAGAGCTCAAAGGACGCTCTAGGGTGACTTCCTTCAGAAAATATATCGCGTTTTGGGGGTTTTATATAATGTTCAGGCCTAAAATGATTCTTTAACTCCTTCCCACCCGGCCTATAGCAGAATGACGGCCAGACGGGGGTTCCATTATCCGGACTGGATGTCACATGACATCCAGAAGAATAAGCCGCTCGGGCGCAGGGCGATCGTTGGTGTTGTGTGTCGCTCTGACAAACCGCATCTCCAGTCTCGGTAAAGAGCCTAATGCCCTGTACACACGATCGGAAATTCCGACAAGAAAAACTTGGATTTTTTACGACGGAATGTTGGCTCAAACTTGTGTTGCATACACACAGTCGCACAAATTCTGAACGGTGACGTACAATATGTACGATGAGCCGAGATCAATCAAGTTCAATAGGCAGTTCGGCTCTTTTGCTTGACTCTGAGCATTCGTGTTTTTTTTTTGCGCGTCAGAATTGCATACAGACGATCGGAATTTCCGACAAGAACTTTTTCCGTCTGAAAAATTGAGAACCTTCTCCCAATCTTTTGTTGGCGGAAATTCCGACAGCAAATGTCCGATGGAGCATAAACACGGTCAGAATTTCCAACCAAAAGCTCACATAGAAGATTTCCTGTCGGAATTTCCGATTGTGTATATGCAGCATAAGATGTTGGCTCTTCACCATGTGATCAGCTGTGTCCAATCAAAGCTAATCACATCGTAACCAGAAAGTGATGGTTATCGACTTTCCTTTATTCATGCTGACAAGGTGTGAGTACAGGAGAGCCAATCAGTGTCTTTCCTGACAGGGAGGATCTGCACTGATATTCAGCATTGATTATCAGTACAACCCATCGCCAGTGATGACCACCAGTGCCCACCAGCCATGCCAATCAGTGACCACCAGGCATGCCTATCAGTGCCCATCAGGGATGCCAGTCAGTGTCCATCAGGGATGCCAGTCAGTGCCCACCAGGGATGCCAGTCAGTGCCCACCAGGGATGCCAGTCAGTGCCCACCAGTGAAATAGAAAACTTACTTATTTACAGCATTTTTTTAATTCTTTTTATTAAGCTTTTAAAGATTATATTACATCAGCAAAGCCTTTCGGGAATACCCAGGCTAGAATTAAAAACAAAAAACACACACACACAATTATTAGGTTATAACACAAGGTATATTTACAAAAAAAATTAACAGAAACAAAGAAAAACTTTATTTTCTTCAACATTTTCTGTCTTTTTTTATTTGTGGCACAACAAATAAAACCCCAGAGGTGATCAAATACCACCAAAAGAAAGCTCTATTTGGAGGGGAAAAGATAAAAAGTTTATTTGGGTACAGTGTTGTATGACAAGTGTGAGAGAGCGGAAAATTGGCCTGGGGAAGGAAGGGGGTAAAAGAGCCCGGTATTGAAGGGGTGTTGAATGTGGGCAAAAAAAAAATGCAAAACCGTCCCTGGTAGTGAAAGGGTTAAAGGATAAGTTCACCTTCGGGAAGTTGTTACATGTTCCTGTTCCTGCAGGGGCTCAGCGAGCCGAGACATTTCCCTCACTCAGGACAGGAATACAGCTTCTCCCCCGTGTGAGATCTCTGATGTGTGGAAAGATGTGACTTCTGTGAAAAACATTTCCCACACTCAGGACAGGAATACGGCTTCTCCCCCGTGTGAGATCTCTGATGTGTGGAAAGATTGGACTTCTCTGAAAAACATTTCCCGCACTCAGGACAGGAATACGGCTTCTCCCCCGTGTGAGATCTCTGATGTCTGGAAAGATCGGACTTCTGTAAAAAACATTTCCCGCACTCAGGACAGGAATACGGCTTCTCCCCCGTGTGAGATCTCTGATGTGTGTAAAGATTGAACTTCTCTGAAAAACATTTCCCGCACTCAGGACAGGAATACGGCTTCTCCCCCGTGTGAGATCTCTGATGTGTATAAAGATAGGACTTATATGAAAAACATTTTCCGCACTCAGGACAGGAATACGGCTTCTCCCCTGTGTGAGATCTCTGATGTTTGGAAAGATGGGACTTCTGTGAAAAACATTTCCCGCACTCAGGACAGGAATACGGCTTCTCCCCCGTGTGAGATCTTTGATGTGCGGAAAGACTGGAAATCTGTGAAAAACATTTCCCACACTCAGGACAGGAATACGGCTTCTCCCCCGTGTGAGATCTCTGATGTCTGTAAAAACTGGACTTATCTGAAAAACATTTCCCACACTCAGGACAGGAATACGGCTTCTCTCCTGTGTGAGATCTCTGATGTGTGGAAAGATCGTATTGAAAACGGAAACACTTCCCGCACTCAGTACAGGAAAGTCTCTTATTTGTTGGAAGGACGGCACCATCCCGCACAGTCTGAGGTTCCTCAGGATAAGAGGAATACGATGGTTCGGCACCGTCCCGCACAGTCTGAGGTTCCTCAGGATAAGAGGAATACGATGGTCTGGAACCGTCCCGCATAGTCTGAGGTTCCTCAGGATAAGAGGAATACGATGGTCCGGCACCGTCCCGCACAGTCTGAGGTTCCTCAGGATAAGAGGAATACGATGGTCCGGCACCGTCCCGCACAGTCTGAGGTTCCTCGGGATAAGAGGAATACGATGGTCCGGCACCGTCCCGCACAGTCTGAGGTTCCTCAGGATAAGAGGAATACGATGGTCCGGCACCGTCCCGCACAGTCTGAGGTTCCTCAGGATAAGAGGAATACGATGGTCCGGCACCGTCCCGCGCAGTCTGAGGTTCCTCAGGATAAGAGGAATACGATGGTCCGGCACCGTCCCACACAGTCTGAGGTTCCTCGGGATAAGAGGAATACGATGGTCCGGCACCGTCCCGCACAGTCTGAGGTTCCTCAGGATAAGAGGAATATGATGGTCCGGCACCGTCCCGCACAGTCTGAGGTTCCTCAGGATAAGAGGAATACGATGGTCCGGCACCGTCCCGCACAGTCTGAGGTTCCTCAGGATAAGAGGAATACGATGGTCCGGCACCGTCCCGCACAGTCTGAGGTTCCTCAGGATAAGAGGAATACGATGGTCCGGCACCGTCCCGCACAGTCTGAGGTTCCTCAGGATAAGAGGAATGCGATGGTCCATCTACACTGTGTGGTGCCGGATGGACATTTGAGGTAGTCAGGTTTTCTCCTGGACTATACTGTGTGATGTCCTCATCTTCTACTTTACAGTCTGGAGACAAAGTGAGACAATCCTCTGAGGTTTTCCTCATCTCCCGTCCATCTACTAAAATAGAAATAAAAAGATTATTACTAGACATGAGCTGATTGGTTCCCCTAAACTAGGACTCCGCCCACATCAGGCAGCTTTGTTTCTGAGGATCTTACAATTCCCCCCTCAAGGTAACTAGTAAATGGCTCCTCTGATCTCCTACCAGATCATGTCTTTATTCATGGACCTTAGTCAGAGAGTGAGGAAACAATGAGAACTGTCTTTTATAGGAGTGACAGTGATGAGGGGATTATAGGACAAGTGTCCCCTCCCCCTCTATCACTCATTGCCATCTTCCCAACACAAGAAGTCCTGCACTTCCTTATTTAGTCCTGCATGCCTCACTGTGCCCATGACTAGACTTACATTTAAAATGAGAGTATATAGAAGTGGTGCCTGAATTTGAAAACTTGGTGCTCCCCGGCCGTAGGTCCCCCGGACAACAAACTTTGCACACTTGTAGAAGAGTGGGGCTATATGTGTGCCAAGTTTGGGGTCCAGGAGACCTACGGCTGGCCGGTACCGGGTCCCCAAAGTCCAGGAGATTAGGCACAAAAAGGTGACTCGAGTATAAGCCGAGGGGGGCAATTTGAGCACCAAAAAATGTGCTGAAAACCTCGGCTTATACTCAAGTATATACGGTATTTTTGTTTTATTTCTAAAGACGTTCCATATCACAAGGGCTAAATGTGTGTCTGTAGTGCGTGTTCAATCCTTCATACCAGAAATAAGAAGATCTGATTGGATTTTTACTCCAGGAGTATATCATGGGTTTGGCAATTCTAGAGAAAGGTGTAAATAATGATTGTGAACGGAGCGAGGGAGCGGCGAGGAGACAGGACACTGTGCATGTCTACCGATGTGTGTGACAGATATTTCTATGTAATAAAGTCAGAGATCTTATAGATCTATACTATGTGGAGAGTTCTTCTTGTCTTGGGTCTGAGACTATACAGACCTATCCCTCCACCCGGCACTGCCAGCAAACATCACAACTAGTAACCCCGGGAGAATTCCTCTGTCAGAGATCTCGCTAGATCCGGGTATGGGGCAGAAGACCTAAGACACATACCCCAGATGACTAAGACAAGCAACACCTATGGGGGGAAAAATGAACACTTTACTAGCAGCTGAACCCCAGAATGTCCATAAATCCATCCTAGATACATGAACTGTGTCTGCAGCACAGAGAAGGAAGATTATCCCAGAGAAATACAGGAATACGGGGAACACAGCTCAGGAAAGTGACCAGGGGATTACAGGCTGATATCACCCAGTCCCCGCCCTACTCTGGACCAATCAGTGAGCAGTATGGGTGGAGGAATGTATTTAGTGTTAATGACCCACCTGTGCTGATCTCTGTAGGAGTGTCCTCCTCTATAAATGTCCCCGTTATTCCATCCTCCTCCATAGACTGCTGATCATCCCTCACATACGTCTCTTCTTCTTCTGATTTCACCTCAAATTCTATATCGATTGGATCTCCACTCTAAACCAAGAGAATGAGAGAGAATATCATCTGTAAGATATAATCTTTATTATTGTGACATCACATCTATAAAATCTGCACATCCCCCCACAAGTCCATGTCTAGATGTTCCGTCCCACCAACCTTTAAATAAGGAGGGATGGTGTGACCTTCCTGTGTGGAATCCCGGGAATACAGAGGACGGGGACATCTCTCTGGGGGGTCTCTGTAGCTGGATGACTCCACCATGGTGTCCTGGTACAGATCTTTGTGTTCTTTTGGAAACTCTGACTCCTCCATCACCCCATCCTCATCATCCTCCTCTTTTATCTCTTCTTTAATATTGACCAGTGTGGAATCCTGAGGACGGGGACATCTCTCTGGTGGGTTCCCATTACTGGATCCATCTGTAGGAAACACACACTGACTGAATACATTGTTTCTATGTGTTTATCAGATGATGGGGGATCTAGGTGGAGCCTCCGTACTGCTCTCTCCTTTACAATAAAGTCTCCTCTTACCCGGTGATGTGAGGGGCGGCTGATTGTCCATCATGACGTCCTTGTAGAGATCCTTGTGTCCTTCTAAATACTCCCACTCCTCCATGGAGAAATAGACAGTGACATCCTGACACCTTATAGGAACCTGACACACACAATGATACAGTCACCATCCAGACACACCCCTTGTCTGTTACTGTATATTGTCCCAGAATCCTCCTCACCTCTCCTGTCAGCAGCTCCATCATCTTCTTGGTGACTTCTAGAATCTTCTCCATGTTGTGTCTCTCGGGTTTTAGGGAGTCACATGGAGGCACTGTGATGGTCATGTGATCACCTGACTTCACAAGAGGAAATCTCTGTATTGAGGAACCAATAGGAATATCATGTTAGAATCCCAGAATCCTTCTCACCTCTCCGGTCAGGTCTGTGTTTTATTAATAGAGATAAGAGTGATGTCATGTGACCTCCCAGAATCCTCCTCACCTCTCCGGTCAGGTCTGTGTATTATTAATAGAGATAAGAGTGATGTCATGTGACCTCCCAGAATCCTCCTCACCTCTCCGGTCAGGTCTGTGTATTATTAATAGAGATAAGAGTGATGTCATGTGACCTCCCAGAATCCTCCTCACCTCTCCGGTCAGGTCTGTGTATTATTAATAGAGATAAGAGTGATGTCATGTGACCTCCCAGAATCCCCCTCACCTCTCCGGTCAGGTCTGTGTTTTATTAATAGAGATAAGAGTGATGTCATGTGACCTCCCAGAATCCTCCTCACCTCTCCGGTCAGGTCTGTGTATTATTAATAGAGATAGGAGTGATGTCAAGTGACCTCCCAGAATCCTCCTCACCTCTCCGGTCAGGTCTGTATTATTAATAGAGATAAGAGTGATGTCATGTGACCTCCCAGAATCCTCCTCACCTCTCCCGTCAGGTCTGTGTATTATTAATAGAGATAAGAGTGATGTCATGTGACCTCCCAGAATCCTCCTCACCTCTCCGGTCAGGTCTGTGGATTATTAATAGAGATAAGAGTGATGTCATGTGACCTCCCAGAATCCTCCTCACCTCTCCGGTCAGGTCTGTGTATTATTAATAGAGATAAGAGTGATGTCATGTGACCTCCCAGAATCCTCCTCACCTCTCCGGTCAGCAGGTAGATGATCTCCAGGGTGAGGTATAGTATTTTCTCAGTCATGTGACTCTGGTCCTCCTCCATCCTCATTGGTCCCGTCATTTGATCTATACAGGTCTCCTTGTAGACGGATATCTTTGGGAAATGAAAGTGAGAATTATTTGGATGGTATTGGTGACACAATAACAGGATGTGTGTGTGGTGGGGGGGGGGGGGGTAGTTGAAGAACTACTATGCCTATGGGAACACATTTAGTCTGGCCTATTTAGTGCTTTCTACATTTTCGTGGGCCTTGTGCCGTATCGGAATTTCCCTTTTCTCTGTTGGGCTTGGTTGGTTTCTGAACTGGATTTGATTAGTATTAGATCTTCAGACAAGGAATGATAAATACGATCCTTCCTGTGACTTGTTTGCTCTGAGGCAGTGCTGTGAGGTCATTTGAGGGTCATCATGGTGTCCAGGAAGGGGAACTTGGTGACTTTTGGTCGGAGTTCCCGGCTAATCGACATAATTGCCAGAACTCCGGCATAAGGCTCCAATCTCCGGCACTCTGCTGACTGACAGGAGTGATGTCACTCTCTTCAGTAAGAAAAGGGATTGGATTGGATAGCAGGAGGATTCTGCTGGTCAGTAGAGAGCTGAGGTGGAGGAGTCGGTTATCTTCCCTCCAATAGGTAGAAGAAGGGCAGTGGGGGGTGAGGGGTTTGTTCTCTTAGTTGCTATGTATACTGTAGTATCCAGGACATTGTACAGGGTGGTGGTGGGTTCCTGGGGCTCTGAATTCCAGCACCAAGCACTGCCAGACCTTGTGTCATGGGAAGGTATTGGACTGTCTCCCTGTATGCAAAGCACTGACCACCCGTCTGCACAAACAGACCTCTTTTAGGTATAAGTGCCCACCAAGGGGTGAAGGACTGCCTTTCTTCAATGCACTTGGTATCTTGAAAAAAATGTTTTTGACCAGTGAGATGGTAAGAAGGTGAAGGTCGCCTCCATTTCCTGGCAGGAGTTCTGTAAGGAGGTACTGAAAAGTAAGTGCAGGTGGTAGGACCATTATAGACCAAGAGCTCCCCTTCCTACCTTAGAGTCCCCCTGATCCCTACAACTGCCTCTTCCCTCAGAGCCCTGCTTCCCACCAACCCTATCAAGCTCCACTGCCTCCTCAGGGGCCCCAAAGTCCTCTAGCCTCACTACCCCCTGAGATGTTCCTCAGCTCCTCTACTTCCCTCAGAACCCTCAGGATTTTCCTCCCTCTGGCACCAATGATGGATCATATTCTTCATGGCAGGCTGGGGAATGTTTTCTTCCTCCTGACCAGCAATGTAAGGGGCTCTATGCTCCATACTCCAGACCCCTGAACTCCATCACTGTGTTGGTTGCATAGTGTAACGATTGCCCATTGGCTGCCTGTGTGGTGTAATAATTGACCTTTGTAGGCCATGTATGGTCAGGATGGTCATTGTCTTGTCTCTTTATTGTCAGTGCTGTTTGTTTAGAGGAACACATTACTAGAATTTATCTCCAGAATGAAGAGAATGCTCTGACCCTGTAAGTGGGGAAATGTTCTGTCCCAGAAGGGGTTAATATAGATTGATAAAATACGTGAGGAGATCTCCACTGTGCATACATCTTCCCCACTCAACATAACCTTTCTAACAGTGAACACTCTCCTCTTTTGAACCGGCTACTACTAAAGAGGTTGCAAAACTTCTCAGATGCCCTGTTCCTTCGCAAATACTACGGTCACCCTCTTATTCGATCCTCCCTCACTCACAGCTTTAATCTCTCCCTCTCTAGTGGCACCTTCCTCTCCCCTCTAAAGCATGCGCAGATCACTCCCATGCTTAAAAAGCCCTCACTGGACCCCACCAACCCCAACGACTTAAGAGCCATCTCACTGCTCCCGTTTACCTTCTAGAAAACTTGGTCTACAACCGTCTTGGCTCCTACCTCATTGAATATAACCTTCTTGGCCCCTTACAGTCTGGCTTTTGCTCGCAGCACTCCACAGAAACTGTCCTACTAAATCTCACTAATGATTTTCTGCTAAAACCAATGGCCACTACCCAATACTCCTAATACTTGACCTCTCTCCAGCCTTTCATACTGCTGACCATGCGCTCCGTCTCAATATACTCCATTCCCTTGGCCTCCAGGACTCTGCTCTATCCTCATTCTCCTCTTACCTATCACAGCTCTCCTTCAGTGTTACCTACAACTCTGTCTCCTCCTCTCCTCTTTCTCTAGGGGTCCCCAAGGCTCTGAACTTGGACCCCTTCTCTTCTCAATCTACCCCTCCTCCCTTGGTCACGTGATAACCTCCCATGGCTTCCAATACCATCTCTACACCGATGATATCCAAATCTATCTGTCTACTCCTCCCCTCACTCCTTCAGTCTCCTCTCCCATTTCTAACTTACTGACATATCAGTCTGGATGACGTTCCACTTCCTTAAAGTAAACCTCTCTAAAACCGAGCTGATAATATCCCCCCCCCTCCCCCTCCCGTGACTTTTCTATCACGGTCACTAATACAACCATCAATCCCATCTCTTATGCCAGGGTACCTGGTGTAATCCTAGACTCTGACCTGTCCTATCAGCCCCAAAGCCAATCGTTGTCAAAAGTTTGTAGACTTCATCTCCGTAAACATCTCTAAAATTCATCCCTTTTTACCGAATGAAACCACCAAGATCCTCATTCTCTCCCTCGTTATCTCTCATCTTGTCTATTGTAACTCCCTCCTCATTGGCCAACCTCTCCATAGGCTCCTCCCTTCTTCCCTCCATCATGAATGCTGCTGCCAAACTCTACCTTACCAACCATTAGGTGTCTGCCACCCCTCTCCGCCAATCCCTCCACTGGCTTCCCATCGCCCAGCGAATTAAATTCAAAATACAACATACAAAGCCATTCATAACTCCGCCCAAAGCTACATCACCAATCTTGTCTCCAAATATCACCCAAACTGTCCTCTTAAGATCTCTTGCTCTCTACCTCCATTGTCTTCACCTCCCATGCTCATCTCCATTGCCTCTCCCATCCTATGGATCTCCCTACCCCAATCTGTCCAGCTATCTCCTACTCTGGCTGCCTTCAGGTGAGCCCTAAAAGCTCATCTCTTCAGGGAAGCCGATCACACCTCCAACTAATCTTTTACCATTTCCATCAACTCATCCCCCACAGTTACGACCTTTTGTACCACCTGCCCCACCCTAGTAGATTGTAAGCTCTTCTCTGAGCAGAGCTCTCTTAACCCTCTATTATTTTATTGTATTCTAACTGTATTGTCTCCCTTTCATATTGGCGCCATATAAATCCTGTATAATCTAGGTTTCCACACTATATATGTGTGTATCATCATCTGCTGGAGATAAAAGACGTCACAGTGACTATGGAGGAAGAGGACGGACATGACGGGGTTACTGGGTGTAAATAGAAAATAAGATCTTATTACCTCCTCTGCTACCTCTTCCAGCAACGTCTCCCCTCTACTTCCTCCCGACTCACCTCTCACCCGAAACTTCCTGTCTGTACCTGACATCACTTCCTGTCTTCCATAGAGACTTTCTGTCTGGGTAGAGGTGAGATCATCACCTTGTGGAGCTCAGAGCAACTGCAGTCCTGAGAAACGTTTCATATAGCCAGATTCAGATAGGGGCGTGTATCTTTAAGGCGGCGTAGCGTATCGTATTTACGATACGCCGCCTTAAGTCAGAGAGGCAAGTACTGTATTCACAAAGCACTTGCCTCCTAACTTATGGCGGCGTAAATGGGGCCGACGTAAGCGCACCTAATTCAAATGAGGATGGGGGGGCGTGTTTTATGTTAATGTTTGTTGACCTGACGTGATTGACGTTTTTTACGAACGGCGCATGCGCCGTCCGTGTACATATCCCAGTGTGCATTGCTCCAAAGTACGTCGCAAGGACGTATTGGTTTCGACGTGAAATTACGTCCAGCCCTATTCACGGATGACTTACGCAAACGACGTAAAATTTTCAAATTTCGACGCGGGAACGACGGCCATACTTAACATTGGCTACGCCACCTAGGGGGCAGCTTTATCTTTACGCGGCGTATCTCTTACGGAAACGGCGTATCTTTACTGCGATGGGCGCATGTACGTTCGTGAATCGGCGTATCTAGGCATTTACATATTCTACGCCGATCTCAACGGAAGCGCCACCTAGCGGCCAGCTGAAAAATTGCACCCTAAGATACGACGGCGCAGGCTGTCGTATCTTAGCTAGGTTTAAGTGTATCTCAGTTTGAACATACACTTAAACTTACGACGGCGCAGATTCCGAGTTACGTCGGCGTATCTACTGATACGCCGGCATAACCCTCTCTGAATCTGTCTAATAGTGTGGATACAGCCTTTTGCTGTGTGTGTAAGTACTGTATATCCTTATAGATGGGGACATCTCCACTCCCACCAAGGGGGATATATACTATGGGCCAGATTCAGGTAGATTTGCCCATTAATTACACCTGTGCAGCTCAGCTCAATTGCTCTGCGCCGGCGCAATTGGGCAAGATTGCCACCTGATTCAGGATGCCTTTTGTGTGGTAATTTGCGCCTGTGTAAGGCAAAATTGAGGGCGCAAGTGAAAGTGGGTGTGCCCCTATGCAAATGATGGTATGTCCGCTCAGCAGTGGCTTGCGCCCGGCGCACGCATGCACAGATCGAACGCTCCCGTGTGCGCATGCGTGCAACTGCGCCTTTCCTACTTTCTGGGCAACGCCGGCCCACCTGCTTGCACTGAGCAAATAAATAGGGGCAGATCTGCTCAGGTCCTGTGCAAAATTACATCCTGCTTTTTCCCCCCCCCCCCCCCCCTGAGCAAGGTAATTTTGCCCTTTCTTTGAGATGGCACCTCCTCGTAGGGAAAAAAAGAGGAAAGCTAACTTCAATTTATCTGAGATGGAGATAATGCTGGCGGCACTCACTCGCCATACTGCTGTCCTGTATGGTGCCCAGCGGAAGAATACCACTACAGCCCAAAGGAGGGCAATCTTTGATGCCATCACCTTAGATGTGAATGCGCTGGGCAATGAGGAGAGGACCTGGGACGAGATTCAAAAAAAATTGAACGATATGCGGCGTCGGGTCAGGGACAAACTGGTCCTAATACGGAAGCATACCAGGGGCACGGGAGGAGGACCAGCCTGCCCTTTACGTTTAAATGCGGAGGAGGAGGTGATTGCTCAGAGTTTTGCCCTGGAGCAGGTGCAGGGAGTCCCAGGATACGATTCCAATGTTGTGGACTGGTAAGTTTTTTTTTGTCTCATATTTGCTGTGTATCATGGGAGGGGGTAGAAGTGAACATGTGAGTGGGTAGAAGGGAACATGTATCAAGTGTATTTTTTCTCATATTTGCTGTGTATCATGGGAGGGGGTAGAAGGGAACATGTGAGTGGGTAGAAGGGAACATGTAACAAGTGTATTTTTTCTCATATTTGCTGTGTATCATGGGAGGGGGTAGAAGGGAACATGTGAGAAGTGTGTGGCTCCAGCAACATGTGTTTTTTTGTGTCATCCACAGATGTTGAGGATGAAGCTGGGCCGTCGTCGGCTGCAGGGCGACCCACGCCATCCCCACATCCTCAGGTGGTACAGTCAACCCCCATGGAGATCCTGGCCATGTTGGTGGAGGAGGAGACCACCCATAGGCCATCTATGGAGGAGGAAGTGGTGGAGGAGTTGATTGACCTCCAACAGGAGGCCTCTATATACCTCCAGGAGGATCCCACCATCCCTGACCTCCCCACCACCCCCCCAACCATAACGTCATCCCCCTCCAGGGCAAGCCCCTCCAGTGTCCCTCCCACCAGTGTGACCCCTTCTTCTCCCTCAGGACGTGCCCCAGCCTCTCCTCCCAGGAAGGCTCTTTACAAAACGAGGGGTGTACCCTCCAGCCTCCGAGAGGGGCTGCATGAGGAACAGGCCTGGCAGACCCGCCATATAGGGGCCATGGTGGTTGATTTGAGGCCGGTGGCGGACAGCCTGGCATCCTCCTCTGTGCAGCAGGCCCTCACCCTGCATGCTGACCGGGTGAAAAGAGACACAGAGAGCCTGGAGGAAGTCAGTGCGAACTGTGGAGCTGCTGCAGACACAGCACAAAAAAACAGGACTAAGACCCCCCCCCCACACCCCCCTAGCCAATTGATCCAGGGTTGCACCGATCGGCGTTAAGGGGTCAGGAAGGAATTTTTTTCCCCCGATCGCTGCAGATTGGCACAGCACGCCTGGGGTTTTTCGCCTTCATCTGGACCAATCGGGGAGAGAAGACTCAACGAGTGACGGCTCACTTGGACAGTCTTCCACCCATCACGTCCGGCGTCTCGCGGTTCCTCCCGCATCCGCGCCAGACCAGGCCTCATTCGCGGCCGCCGCAATTAGGAAAGACTGACGACAATGTGACTGGCGACAATGGCTAATCTGCGATACTCTGCGGACTCTATTCGAGGTCTGAGACAATTCGCAACAGCATTACCAGCCGTCACCAAAAAGGCCTTAAAAATAGAGCAACTTTTGAGATTCGATCGACGATCGACCATCAAAAATGTAAACTATTTAACCCAGCTCAAGCACATATCATGTGCTTTGATCAACACAAGATCGGCAGTAAAACACCGATTAGAAATCCACGATTTCTTACTACAAAACGATCTAGACTGCCTCTTTATTACAGAAAGCTGGCTCTCAGACGACTGCAACACCATTCTCGGAGAATTGGTGCCAGAAAACTATCGCATTATAACGGAAAACAGAATAGGGCAAAGAGGAGGAGGCCTGGCGGTGATCCATAAGTTTCACCTTGCAATCACTAAGCCGGTCCTTCAAAATCCTCTTCCATTCATGGAAACCCTTACTCTTCAACTTCAAACTTCCCCCCAGGAGACTGTTCACATTCTCCTCTGCTATAGGCCACCGGGGCCAAAATCGCAGTTTTTGCCATCTTTAACGGAGTTTATATCCACTTATACCCTTAACAGCAAACACCTTTTGCTGCTCGGGGACTTTAATCTGTGGGCCAACTCCGCACAGGATCCCATTGCGGACGCCTGCATCGATCACCTGGAGGGATTAGGGCTACAGCAACTTATATGCGGGCCAACACATGCTTCAGGTCACACACTCGACCTAATTTTCAGACAAAATCTGAAAATAAGCATTTTAGAAAATGAACCATTGCCATGGACAGACCACCATGCAATTAATTTCATAATCTCCAAAATTCCCCCAGTGATAAAAGCACCCAAGCCGGTGACAATGCACTGGGCTAGATCTCAGAAGAAGCTCCATTCGGAACTCTTCAAATCTACCTTGGGAAACAGAATCAAAACAATCCATCCACATCAAACAGCCGCAGATACACTGGAGGCCATAAACGCAGCCCTGCTACAGTCAGCCGATTTAGTAGCACCGAAACGCAAAGCCTGCATCCGAAAAAGAAAGTCCGGCTGGATCAACAACCTGCTGTCGCTTCCGAAGCAAGAGCGCAGAAGGGCGGAAGCCGCCTGGAAAAGAAGCCCTGCAGAGGATAACCTCATCATCTACAAGGCAATAACAACACGATATCATAAAGAAATCTTCAAAGCCAAGAAACATCATTTTTCTATGGCGATTAACAGCGCCCTAAACCGCCCCTGCGAACTCTTCAAGATGGTCACCCAGACCATGAATCCAGGATGTCTTGAAGTCCCCAACTCAGACACCCAAGAGTTCTGTAATGAACTATCGGATTTCTTCATCAACAAAATTGAAAGAATCCGGGAAAGCATCTTGCAAAACAATACCCCCCTCAACCCCACCGTCAATAAACCACAAAACACCCACAGAAACGCTCTACAATCAACTAAGTTCACTCTGGAACCGATCTCCATCGATACCACAAAAAATATCATTGGTGCTTTGCGGAACAGCACATCGCCCAATGATATCATCCCCACCAAACTGCTGAAGGAATGTGCCGACATCCTGGCACCACCCATCACACAGCTTATAAACCAGTCATTTAAGGAAGGCACAGTGCCATCCCTGTTGAAAGAGGGCACAATCCAGCCCATCTTGAAAAAACCTAACCTGGATCCCAAGGACCCAACTCACCGCCGTCCCATAACAGGCCTAAATGTTCTCTCCAAGATAATGGAGAAAGTAGTGGTACAACAGCTGCAACAGCATCTAGATACCCACAATCTACTGGATCCATTACAATCAGGCTTCCGTCCCGGACACGGGACAGAAACGGCCTTACTCAAAATATGGGACGATGCCCTCGAGGCCGCAGACGAAGGAGAATCTTGTCTCCTGGTTCTGCTGGACCTAAGCGCAGCCTTTGACACGGTAGACCACAAACTGTTACTGATGCGACTAGCCAAGGTAGCAGGAGTCGCAGAAGGTGATTTACCATGGTTTTCTTCCTTTCTTGAAAACCGATCACAAACAGTTAAACTGGGTTCTTTCACGTCGGAAAAGCGCACGGTGTCATGTGGAGTCCCCCAAGGATCCCCCCTGTCACCGGTGCTTTTCAACATCTATCTTCGCCCTCTCTTTGATATTATCAGTAGCCAAGAACTACTCTATCACTCTTATGCAGACGATACGCAACTGTATTTTCGCATCTGCAACAAAAAGGATCATCATCTCAGTTTAGAGAAATGTCTCTCTTCGATAGAAAACTGGATGACAAAGAGTTATCTTAAACTCAACAGTTCAAAAACAGAACTCCTTATGTTTCACGCCAGCCGAAAGAGTCAACTGGCAACAACCTGGACCCCCCCGCCCATTCTGGGCCAAATCATCACCCCTAGCTCCAAAGTCAAAAGTCTCGGGGTCATCTTCGACACCTTCATGACAATGGTGCACAAATAGGGTCAGTAGTCAGCGGAGCGCACCATCTGTTGCACCTACTACGCAGACTTATTCCATTTATTCCCAAAGAAGACGTAGCAGTCGTGGTGGGAACAATCGTGAATTCCAGACTGGACTATGCTAACGCCCTGTACCTCGGACTCCCAAAGTACCAAATCTCCCGTCTGCAAGTCGTTCAGAATACGGCCGCCAGACTGGTGACTGGGAAAAAAAATGGGAATCAATCTCACCTTCGCTGAGAACCCTTCACTGGCTGCCAGTAAAAGACAGAATTGCATTCAAAGCACTCTGCCTGACACATAAGTGCATCCATGGGAAGGCTCCGTAATATCTTTGCGACAAGATAGAACCTCATAATTCGAATCGCGTTCTGCGATCCACCGACCAAAATCTGGTCAGGGTACCAAAAACCAAATACAAGTCCAAAGGAGAAAGAAGGTTTGCTTTTCAAGGTCCGAGACTATGGAACGCTTTGCCAACCAGCATTCGGTTGGAGGAAAACCACCTGACTTTCAGAAGACAGATCAAAACTCTGCTCTTCTGATGTCATGAGACACGAACAACTAGCGCCCAGAAGCGATTCAGTTCGCATGCGCCGCGCTTTATAAGTTTTTCATTCATTCATTCATGGTCACCTGCATGGTTGAGCAGCAGGGCGCCACCGCTTTGCTCACAGCGGAGGTGAGCAGGTTGGCAGGTGCGGTGGAGGCCAACACTGCTGCTGTGCGGGAGGAGGGGAGACTTACCCGGCGGCACCAGAGGAACAATACCACCCGGCAGCTGCGGATGTTGGCACAAACCAACAATGTGCTCACCCGCCTGGCCAACGCCATGGAGGGCAGGCAGGCACCACCTGCCAGGAGTGAGGAAGTAAGGGATGCTGCTCCTCCCCCCCTCCATGCTCCATCCCCACCCCAGGCTCAACCACGCCGACTGAGAAGCCAGAGCCGGGGCACCCTTGGCACGAGGATGTCTGGAAAAAAAAAAATTCCTGTCCCTTTTTTTTTTTTTTTATATATCCCTTGGTCCAGATAGGGAGCTTTTTCTATTTACTTTGATTATGCTCATAATTTTTTGATTTTTGGATATATTTTTTTTGCTCAGGTTATGAGCTTTTATATTTTTATTTAATGCTCAGATTATGAGCTTTTATATTTTTATTTTATGCTCAAAGTTTGAGGTTTTTTTTGTAGTCCCTACACACGGTGAGGAGTGTATACTACAGTGTGACTGGTGTGTGAATAGGGGGGGGGTGTCACTCCTGCTGGAAAAGGGGTGTCACCCTCTGCCATGTGAAAGGTGTATGAATGGACAGCAACATAATTGGAGCCTTTACACGGCGTTGCTGCTCCCTAAAACCATGGGGTATCCTTGGGTCTAATCCAATTTTGGGTGCATGTGGGGTGTGTGTGCTAGGGAACACAGTGGTGTGCACGCGTGCATTCTACTTGTGACATGATTAATGTTGTGTGTTTAACGTGCAAAGAGACGTTCCACGAGACAACTCCTGATTGCTCTTCCCTCAGTAGACCGGGTGGAGTTTCTTGGGGGGGGATTGTGTGGTTCGGGGTCAGGTCATCACATATGTCTATCTCCAGGCCCTTTCTCACGGTGAAGTTGTGCAGCTTGCAACATGCCCCGATGATCTGGCACACAAAGTTTGGGGAATACAACAGGGTACCCCCAGACTTATCCAGGCATCTGAAACGTGACTTCAGGAGGCCAAAGGTGCGTTCCACCACTGCAAAGGTACATTGCGTGAGCTTCATTATATCTTTCCTCTCCTGGGGTTTGGGGGTTCCGGAATGGGGTCATGAGATGGGGTCCCAATGCATATCCCGCATCACCTGGAAGGGAAAAGACAGGAAGATGTTAGTCGTGCATGTGCCCCTCGTGATGTCTGCATCATGGGGGGGGACAGTCATACCTGACACCCATGTCACTCACCAACCAGCCAGATGTCCCCGTACATGTTCTGTTCAAATTCTGTTGGGCTGCTGCTTTGACGGAATATAAAGCTGTCATGACAGGACCCGGGGTGTTTGGCACGGACGTGCCATATGAGGCCTTGGGCATCCACTATCACCTGGACATTGATGGAATGCCAATGCTTTCTATTGCAGTATATGTGCTCCATGTCACGGGGGGGGGGGGCTGTAGTGCCACATGGGTGCAATCAATGGCGCCCACGGTGCATGGGAATCTGGCAATTTGGTAGAAATCTGTCACTGCCTTCATCTGCAGGTCATCCTGGGTGGGTTTGATGAAGTGGTGGGACATGCATCTCAGGATTGCAAGGATAACCTGGTGCACACATCTGCTCATGGAGGATTGTGACATCCCAGCCACAATTCCACCTGTGCGCTGAAAAGATCCACTTGCCAGGAAATGCAGGGTTGCCACTACCTTGACCAGTGACTCCACTGCATGTCCACGATGTGTCTGGCTGGTGATGTCATCATGCAGGGTTGTGGCTAATTCCAGGATGACTTCAGGGCTGAATCTAAACATGCGATACACCTCCGAATCCCCCATGCCAAAGATGTTCCTGTGCACTCGGTATATCCTCTCCTGTGCCCTCCTACGAGTCGGTTCACTCAGTAGTATTGCTAGAACCATAGCTGCCCCTGGCATGTTGGCACACAGATGTGAGGTCCAGAAAGTGTGGGTGCTCTGCTTGTTCAGCTCGTCCGTAACAGTGCTGCTGTAGTTGCTCTCCAGCTGACCTGTGGACGTCTGTTGCCAAGTTGCCCCTGCTTTTATGAGGAGCAATTTTGCCCTGGTCAAACAGCTTGCGCACTTTGTGCGCAAACTGCGCCTCACACGCGCAGGTTTTTTAATCAGCGTTAGTTCCTCATTTGCATATTTGCTGAGGGAAAACAATGAGAGCGCAAGTTGCACCCTGCGCAAAAATGCACATTATATGCGCCGGGGCAGAGAAACTGCGTCCGTTGAAAAAAGCCTAATTTCAGGCTTAGCTTGTTTTCTGGGTCATCCGCATATTTGCCTGGGCGCAAATCCGTACTTGCGCGGCGCATATCGCGATTGCGCCCGCGCAAGTCGTACCTGAATCTGGGCCTCTGTTTCTATGTGTTTCTCAGATGATGGGGGATCTAGGTGGAGCCTCCGTACTGCTCTCTCCTTTACAATAAAGTCTCCTCTTACCCGGTGATGTGAGGGGCGGCTGATTGTCCATCATGACGTCCTTGTAGAGATCCTTGTGTCCTTCTAAATACTCCCACTCCTCCATGGAGAAATAGACAGTGACATCCTGACACCTTATAGGAACCTGACACACACAATGATACAGTCACCATCCAGACACACCCCTTGTCTGTTACTGGATAATGTCCCAGAATTTCCGGCACCGCTCACCTCTCCTCCATCATCTCTCTGGTGACTTCTAGAATCTTCTTTGTATTTCTCTATTCTATCAGGGAGGGAGGTGGAGGCAATGTGATGGTCATATGATCTCCAGACTTCACAGGAGGAAAACTCTAGATCTGAACACAAATAGTAAAATGAATCAATGTTCCCAGAATCCTCCTCACCTCACCATTCAGGTTTCCATTTTATTAAAGCCCCACTTCAGAATGAGATATAATTTCCCCACACAGGAACCCCACACTATGCAGGTTAAAAGCTTGTAGCAGGTATTCTAATGTCATTACATGCAATGGAGGACCAACAGTCCTACTTGGCAAGTGAGGATGCCAAGGGTCCGCCAGCATCCTAAGAGCATCAGAAAAAAGCCAGATAGATGGACATTAGGAGGAGGAGCTGTGAGGTCAGTGTGATGTCATAGGATTCTCTGACTCTGGATGGAGGGACATTAGGAGGAGGAGCTGTGAGGTCAGTGTGATGTCATAGGATTCTCTGACTCCGGATGGAGGGACATTGGTAGGAGCTGTGAGGTCAGTGTGATGTCATAGGATTCTCTGACTCTGGATGAAGGGACATTATGAGGAGGAGCTGTGAGGTCAGTGTGATGTCATAGGATTCTCTGACTCTGGATGGAGGGACATTGGGAGGAGGAGCTGTGAGGGGCGCTCTGTGAGGTATCTGTACACACGGACTCATTTCTCCCAGGTGCGTCACACTTCTCCTAAACTAAAAGATGAACGTTGTCTTTAGGCTTTGCCAGGACACATCATATTCCTGTGATCTCCGTCTACTCCGGAGACTTTACTGATCACATTTTAGGATGAAGATCTGAGACTGGGATCATTATGGAGACATTAGTTTTCGGGACATTTACTACAAATTATAAAATTTGAATTTTATAAAATAAAGACATACATATTAAAATCCCCTCTAAAAAAAACATCCCCCAAAACTAATAAAAGTTGTATAATCCCTTAGTATAGACTGATGAGGTGAGAAGGTGATTGGTGGGAAAGGTGACACATCTCCAAAATTAGGAGAATGTTCCGGTCCTGTAAGTGGGGAACTCTTCTGCACCTGAAGGGGTTAATCTAGGTTTCCACACTATATATGTGTGTATCAGTGGTGGTGTGTCCATTAAGGGCGTACAGGCGCCACGCCCTCTCTCCAGCCACCCCCTATTCAGGCATCCAGCCCATTTTTGGACGCCGGCCTCCTGAATAAGGATGAGCTCCAGCGTGTTTGCATAGAACACGTGCGGAGCCCGCCAGGAAGTCGGCACCCGCGCTGCGGTAATTACAGCCAGGCAGACATTTCCCGATGCTCGGCTGCAGAGATCGGGAACTGTCTGCCTGGCTGTGATTAGCGCAGCGCGGGTGCCGACTTCCTGGCGGGCTCCGCACGTGTTCTATGCGAACACGCCGGAGCTCATCCTTACTCCTAAATTACAGCATGGGGGGGTGTTGTTTTTGAAGCACCCGATTAGAGCCGTTGGCTCTAAAAGGCTTCAAAAAAGTTGAACTGTGAGCGCAAACCATTGCGCTCGCAGTCAACCCAGGTGTGTTAGCAAAGAAAATTAATATTTGCTTTTCCAACACAGAACCTCCTCCCAGCCAATCATGAGGCACAAATGTAATACCGGTCACCTGATTGGCTGAAGGCAGAGGAGATCCCATTGGGCGCCTAGCAGAACAGTAAAAAGACACGCATAGAGGACACAGGAACCTTCGCTGCGCTACCCGTCCCACAGCTCTCCGCCTGACCCGCCACCACGATGGGGTAGGTGCCAGGCAAGGGAGTACAGTGGCTGCATATTATTGGCACAGGGGCTGCATTTGCTGGGCACAGTGGCTGCAATTTATGTTTCAGTATTTTTCAGTTTGTGTGCACCCCCCCAAAAATTTGGAGCACCAGCCATCACTGGTGTGTATATTTAATCGGCTAGAGATAAAAGACGTCACAGTGACTATGGAGGAAGAGGACGGACATGACGGGGTTACTGGGTGTAAATAGAAAATAAGATCTTATTACCTCCTCTGCTGCCTCTTCCAGCAACGTCTCCTCACTAATTCCTCCCGACTCACCTCTCACCCGAAACTTCCTGTCTGTACCTGACATCACTTCCTGTCTTCCATAGAGACTTCCTGTCTGCCACCTTGTGGAGCTCAGAGGAAATGCAGCCCAGAGAAACATCTCGTAGTGTGAACACGGCCTTGTGCTGTGTGTGTATGTACTGTATATCCTTCCCCTTTCTCTCCTCCCTGAGTGTGTATGAAGAGGCGGAGCTCATGAGTGTGTATGAAGAGGCGGAGCTCCTAAATGTGTATGAAGAGGCGGAGCTCCTGAGTGTGTAGGAAGAGGTGGAGCCCTGAGTGTGTATTAAGAGGCGGAGCTCCAGAGTGTGAATGAAGAGGTGGAGCTCCTGAGTGTATATGAAGAGGCGGAGCCCCTGAGTGTGTATGAAGAGGCAGAGCTCCTGAGTGTGTATGAAGAGGCGGAGCCCCTGAGTGTATGAAGAGGTGGAGCCCTGAGTGTGTATGAAGAGGCGGAGCCCCTGAGTGTGTATGAAGAGGCAGAGCCCCTGAGTGTGTATGAAGAGGCGGAGCTTGGGAGTGTGTATTAAGAGGCGGAGCACTGAGTGTGTATGAAGAGGCGGAGCTCCTGAGTGTGAATGAAGACGTGGAGCTCCTCAGTGTGTATGAAGAGGCGGAGCCCTGAGTGTGTATGAAGAGGCGGAGCCCTGAGTGTGTATGAAGAGGCGGAGCTCCTGAGTGTGTATGAAGAGGCGGAGCTCTAAGTGTGTAGGAAGGGGCAGAGCCCCTGAGTGTGTATGAAGAGGCGGAGCGCCTGAGTGTGTATGAAGAGGTGGAGCCCTGAGTGTGTATGAAGAGGTGGAGATCCAGAGTGTGAATGAAGAGGTGGAGCCCTGAGTGTATATGAAGAGGCGGGGCCCCTGAGTGTGTATGAAGAGGCGGAGCCCCTGAGTGTATGATAGGGTAACCAGACATCCCCAGTTTCAAGGGACAGTCCCCTGATTGAGGACACTGTCCCTGGTTTTGTCCCCAGATTGGATTTAATAGGGGGCAGGGGCAATTTCAAAAACAGTCAGTGAAGAGTTAAAATAAAAAAAATTGAATTACACCCCCCCCCCCCGCTCCGCCGTGCCTACTAGCATAGGGGGGTTGTGTTTTTCCCATTATCTGTGGCCCTTTCCGATGACCATGTGCTGGTCGGAGTGGAGGGAATATTTCTTCAGTTTCGGGTACATGCCCATTCAGCTCCGCTCGCATGTTCTTCTGCCTTGGCTCAAATCCTGGCCAGCCACCTGCCTATCTCCTTTCCTGGCAGAGTGATAGTCGGGGCCTGAAGAGTGAGACTTGAGAGGCTGTGATTTGGGCGGTGACTGGCAGAGAGTCGCTGATTGTTGCCATTACTAGTAAAGAAAAAATATGTCCCCGGATTTCATTTTAAAAATCTGGTCACCTTAGTGTATGAAGAGACGGAGCTCCTGAGTGTGTATGAAGAGGCGGAGCTCCTGAGTGTGTATGATGAGGCAGAGCTACTGAATGTGAATGAAGAGGCGGAGCTCCTGAGTGTGTATGAAGAGGCGGAGCTCCTGAGTGTGCATGAAGAGGATGAGCTCTTGAGTGTGAATGAAGAGGTGGAGCTCCTGAGTGTATATGAAGAGGTGGAGCCCCTGAGTGTGTATGAAGAGGCGGAGCCCTGAGTGTGTATGAAGAGGTGGAGCCCTGAGTGTGTATGAAGAGGCGGAGCTCTTGAGTGTGTATGAAGAGGCGGAGCTCCTGAGTGTGTATGAAGAGGCGGAGCCCTGAGTGTGTATGAAGAGGCGGAGCTCCTGAGTGTGTATGAAGAGGCAGAGCTACTGAATGTGAATGAAGAGGCGGAGCTCCTGAGTGTGTATGAAGAGGCGGAGCTCCTGAGTGTGTATGAAGAGGTGGAGCCCCTGAGTGTGTATGAAGAGGCGGAGCCCTGAGTGTGTATGAAGAGGTGGAGCCCTGAGTGTGTATGAAGAGGCTGAGCTCTTGAGTGTGTATGAAGAGGCGGAGCCCTGAGTGTGTATGAGGAGGTGGAGCCCCTGAGTGAGTATGAAGAGGCGGAGCTCTTGAGTGTGTATGAAGAGGCGGAGCTCTGAGTGTGTATGAAGAAGTGGAGCTCCTGAGTGTGTATGAAGAGGCGGAGCTCCTGAGTGTGTATGAAGAGGCGGAGCTCCTGAGTGTGTAGGAAGAGGCGGAGCTCTAAGTGTGTAGGAAGGGGCAGAGCCCCTGAGTGTGTATGAAGAGGCGGAGCCCTGAGTGTGTATGAAGAGGTGGAGCCCTGAGTGTGTATGAAGAGGCGGAGCTCTGAGTGTGTATGAAGAGGCGGAGCTCTGAGTGTGTATGAAGAGGCGGAGCCCCTGAGTGTGTATGAAGAGGCAGAGCTCCTGAGTGTGAATGAAGAGGCGGAGCTCTGAGTGTGTATGAAGAGGCGGAGCCCTGAGTGTGTATCAAGAGGCGGAGCCCTGAGTGTGTATCAAGAGGCAGAGCCCTGAGTGTGTATGAAGAGGCGGAGCCCTGAGTGTGTATGAAGAGGCGGGAGCTCTGAGTGTGTATGAAAAGGCGGAGCTCTGAGTGTGTATGAAAAGGCGGAGCCCTGAGTGTGTATGAAGAGGCGGAGCCCTAAATGTATATGAAGAGGCGGAGCCCTGAGTGTGTATGAAGAGGCAGATCCCTGAGTGTGTATGAAGAGGCGGAGCTCTGAGTGTGTATAAAGAGGCGGAGCTTCTGAGTGTGTATGAAGAGGTGGAGCCCTGAGTGTGCATGAAGAGGCGGAGCTCTTGAGTGTGCATTTAGAGGCGGAGCTCTGTGTGTGTATGAAGAGGCGGAGCTCCTGAGTGTGTATGAAGAGGCGGAGCCCTGAGTGTGTATAAAGAGGCGGAGCCCTGAGTGTGTATGAAGAGGCGGAGCTCCTGAGTGTGTATGAAGAAGCGGAGCCCTGAGTGTGTATGAAGAGGCGGAGCTCATGAGTGTGTATGAAGAGGCGGAGCTCCTGCTGGAACATCGGTCGGAGGAGGAAGCCGAGTCTAGGAGGGAGACTGACAGAAAGCGCAGCAGACTTGCAGGAGTGAGCGAGGAGGATCCATCGGAGGTGAGGAGAGTGTGAAGGATGTTGGTGACTCTGGTAGATGAAAAGCTGGGAGTCATATTGCTCTGGTGAGTGGGGAAGCACTACTAAGGGGCGCCCTCACCATCACGTGTGTAAGAGGAGGAAGAAGGCGTGGCTACACTACAGCTGGCACAGTTTGGAGCACCGAGAACTTTCACATCTTATCAACTTCTCATTGATTTGTGGATCAAGTAGATGCAAACTGTAAGCAGTGGACTTGCAGAGAACACTATATTGAGAATTTTTTTTAATAAAGCAGCAAACATTATAAGAACAAAGAAGTAGGTGTAAAGTGGAAGCCGTGGATCTGCAGGGAACATCATCCTGAGTACAAAGCTCTTTATGTTGTATATGAATTTGCACATGGATCAGATTACTTCATTTATAGATAAACACCATAAGATGAATGAAGTAGGTGTAAAGTGGAAGCAGTAGATCTGCAGAGAATATTATTGGGGCCCCTAGCACTTTATATATGAATGTCTCCACATATTTTAGTGTATTTGTGATAATTGATGGGCGGCACACACAATAGGACAGCGCTGTGACACATAATGCTCTTCTAGGTGATAAAGGGAAGACTTACCTTTGTTACAGCAGCAGTCCGGTAGAAGTTATTTCTGGAGGTATTTGAGTTGTTACACATAGCGCAGGTTTTTTTCTATTTATATTGGGGACATAATTGCCCAAATCTGGGGATCAGGAGTCATTTCCACCCTTTACTCTCGGCTGGGGTTCTTTGTATCCATATAACAGATGTTCTACATGACTAAATCTCACATCAATTTTACTGCAAAATCAAAGGGGCCAAAATGTCTCCCCCCCCCTCCCCCGAGCAGTAATATATTTCTATCCCCCTTGGTGAGAGTGGAGATGACCCATCTATAAGGATATACAGTACATACACACACACACGAGAAGTTTCTCTGGGCTGCAGTTCCTCTGAGCTCCACAAGGTGGTGATCTCACCTCTACCCAGACAGGAAGACAGGAAGTGATGTCAGGCACAGACAGGAAGTTTCGGGTGAGAGGTGAGTCGGGAGGAAGTAGTGAGGAGACATCTTTGGAATCGGCAGCAGAGGAGGTAATAAGATCTTATTTTCTATTTACACCCAGTAACCCCGTCATGTCCGTCCTCTTCCTCCATAGTCACTGTGACGTCTTTTATCTCCAGCAGATGATGATACACACATATATAGTGTGGAAATGTAGATTAACCCCTTCAGGGGGCAATTAGTTGATGATTCCCTCATCCACACATTGGAGGGGGATGGGGGAATCCTCCCCTCTGCACTATTGTATTCTGACAATGGGGGGCGCTCCTCCGCTCTCAGAATACACAGATCAGTGATGAAGCTATTGGCTGCAGCCGCTGATCGAGTGACTTTTATCCGGCAGTGACCACACATGGAGGGAAATGTGACCGATCCCTGCTGAACCAGCTGAATTTCCATGTATCTATGGTCACCTTAAGTGATTTCTCCCCTCCCCCTCATCTCCTTCATTATGTAAATCATGCTGAGATAATCTCCCATTGGCTGAGTAATATTCTCATTTGTCTCTGAGCTCCTTCTTGCTATTCCTCATCCTGCCTGTTGTTTCCTTGGATTGATTTTCTGTGTAGTGACCCCGGCTTCATCTCTTGGATGCGCTCGTCTGTTGCTTGTCCTGACCTTTATCCCGATTCCTCTCTACTAAGGATGAGCTCCGGCGTGTTTGCATTGAACACGTGCGAAGCCCGCCAGGAAGTCGGCACCCGCGCTGCGCTAATCACAGCCAGGCAGACATTTCCCGATGCTCGGCTGCAAAGATTGGGAAATGTCTGCCTGGCTGTGATTAGCGCAGCGCGGGTGCCGACTTCCTGGAGGGCTCCGCACATGTTCAATGCGAACACGCCGGAGCTCATCCTTACTCTCTACCACTCCTTCTGGCAATTGTATCCTCTCTCTTTCTTCCTCCCCTCTTCTCCACCCCACACCTTATATATATCGCCCTCCTTTCTGTCCTCTCACTATTACTGCACTCACCAACTCCTGATACTTCTACACCTACATGCTGATAAATCCTCCAGGACGCTGGGCCATGTCCCTTCATATAAATCACACTCCCACATCACCTCCCTCACCCTTCTGCTTCTCCTAACCTCTGGTGACAGGGCCGATCCTAGGGTCACAGACGCCTGGGTGCAGAAATATTTCTGGCGCCCCCACATGGGCGTGGTCATCTTAAAAACTCCCCCCTTTACACATGTTTCTATGGCAACAACAGAGATGCTCCCCTAAGAAGTCTTTGTTAGCCTGGGATCCTCCCATGATCTTTTAACAATAAAGAAAATATAGGAAGAGTGTACACTGATGAAACCTGGATGGAGTCTCTCTGATGCACACAGAGAGGGATTCTGTTAGAGAGTCTGTTAGAAAGAGTCCCCAGACATGGTACAGGAGAAGGTCAGAGACTGCAGACATGATACAAGTGACGGTCAGAGACTGCAGATATAATACAGGAGGTGGTCAGAGACTGCAGACATAGCACAGGAGATGGTCAGAGACTGCAGACACAGCACAGGAGATGGTCAGAGACTGCAGACATAGCACAGGAGATGGTCAGAGAGTGCAGACATAGCACAGGAGATGGTCAGAGACAGCAGAAACACTACAGGAGATGGTCAGAGACTGCAGAGACACTACAGGAGATGGTCAGAGACTGCATACATAGTACAGTAGATGGTCAGACTGCATACATAGTACAGTAGATGGTCAGAGACTGCAGACATACTACAGGAGATGGTCAGAGACTGCAGACATAGCACAGGAGATGGTCAGAGACTGCAGACATAGTACAGGAGATGATCAGAGACTGCAGACATGGTACAGGAGATGGTCAGAGACTGCAGACATTGTACAGGAGATGGTCAGAGACTGCAGACATTGTACAGGAGATGGTCAGAGACTGCAGACATAGCACAGGAGATGATCAGAGACTGCAGACATAGTACAGGAGATGGTCAGAGACTGCAGACCTAGTACAGGCGATGTTCAGAGACTGCAGACACACTACAGGAAATGGTCAGAGACTGCAGACATACTATAGGCAGGGCGTTTTTTCTCAGAGAATAAGTGCAGGACCTTAACCACACCACCACCGCCTAACAGTGGGAGAGTCTTAATAGGGCATTGCTAAATACTAGTAGTGCATTCTGTACAGAGTGCAGCCAGAGGTGTATTTAGGTTCTGTGCTGACCTAGGCCTGACTAAACTCATGCACCCCCTAATTTGCTATCATGCTGTATTCACATTTAAAAAATAGTTAATAAGCGTGGTGGCGGGGGGTGTTAGACATCAGACATCATGCTGTATTCACATTTAAAAACAAGTTAATAAGCGGGGGGGGGGGAGGCTTAGACATCATGCTGTATTCACATTTAAAAAAAGTTAATGGGGGGGGTTAGACATCAGACAGCTCTCATCGATTTGTACCTGTTATTAGATGATGATCTGAGTGCTGCTTGAACTTGGTTTTCCTCCACGGTCCACACCGTTCACCATCATTCTTCTCCTCTCTCTCTCGCTCCTCCTCCCGTCCCGACGCTATGATGCTGCGCGGAGGCTGGGAGGCGGAGCATCCACCAGCTAAACAATGTGCACTGGCAGTCGCTCCCCACTGTATGCGGCGGTAACACACACAGAAAGGAAGCTCCGCGGCAAGCAATCTCAGCGGGTGGCTGCCTCTGTATTGGGAAGACGTTTGGTTTTTTTTGTGCGGGGGCTGCGAAACGCCGCCCCCGCAAAGATACATCTCTGGCTGTATGTATAGCATTGCATGATTAAATTTATTTTCTGACATCCCTTTAGCATCCCCATGGGTCCCCTCTGCTCTTAAACTTTTAGGAGACATGGCACCCTCTGCACCCCCCTCCCCCTTGGTTGCAGGTTGCTAGCTATTTATGTTATCCATGGTTTCCTTCTTGTTTGATTGAACAAATGTTTTTTTTTTCTTTCAGATTTTTTGTGATCGTTTGGTAAGAGAAAGTTGCTGGGGTCTGCCTTTATTCCTATACTGTAAGTTCCTCCTCCAGCCTTGCTAGCTATTCATGTTATCCATGGTTTGATTGAACAAATGTTTTATTTTTTTCAGATTTGGCTTGATCGTTTTGTGACCATGACCCCCACCAGAAGGCCCAGGGGTTTGAGGCTGTCAGGCCGTGGTGCGGCTGGAGGCAGGAGGGGTAGATCCTCCTTATGCCCAATGGTTCCTGCAGAAAGAATGGCGCCAAGCCTGGAGTCGCCAGGGGAGGGTTCATCCCAGCACATCGAAAGGCCACAAGGGCGTTTACCCCCCTTTTCTGAGGAGGAAAATCAAGTCCTTGTTGCAAGTTATTTCCAAAGACACTCCCAAATCCGGGGCCTGGGCATCTCCCGTGCGAGTGCTCCCGAAAGAGAACGCCTATGGGAGCAGATCGCTGTGGCAGTGAGTGCAGTGGGAGGCCGTGCTCGCCGTACCTCTGACAAGGTCCAGAAGCACTTAAATGACCTGGTGGGGCGGCTCAGGAAGTTACTGGGCATGTGGGCTCGCCAGGGGTATGTGACCAGGTGGGGTGTGGCTCCATCCCATCTGAGCCAGCTCAGGGAATATCAGAGGCAATTGCTGGATATCATCAGCCTGGAGACAGTTGTTGGTGCCGCTTCTCAGGATGACACTGATGATATCCAGCATGGTAAGTTAAAATCACATGTACCATTTTAAAAGTGTGTCTTGATGAGGAAACATGTTGGATTTATTTAAACTTTATGTGCTTGAATTGCAGCCCAAAGTCCTGTGTCATCTTCCCCTGGCAGCCCCTCTGGCCAGCAACAACCCGAAGAGCCGCCCACACAGACTGAACAGGTCTCCCCTGGTAAGTAATCAAATGAGCTCTGCTTTGTTTGCCAAAAATACAACAGTAAGAGGAAACTTTACATTTAACTTTAAAAAATATCTTCACAGCAACACACCAGCAGGAGGAGGAGGCAGCGGCGCCAAGCACCTTCCCACTGCAGCGAACCCAGGAGGAAGATCTAGGTAGGATGTTTTTAATCACTTAAGGACCGCTGCACGACGATATACGTCGGCAGAATGGCACGACAATGTATATGTACGTTGCCCTTTAAGCCCAGCCGTGGGGTCGCGACACGGTCCGAAGCTCCGTGACTGCGGGACCCGCGGACCTGATCGCCGCTGGAGTCCCGCGATCGGTCCCCGGAGCTGAAGAACGGGGAGAGCTGTATGTAAACGCAGCTTCCCCGTTCTTCACTGTGGCGGTGTCCTCGATCATGTGATCCCTTTTATAGGGGGACACAATCGATGATGTCACACCTACAGCCACACCCCCCTACAGTTGTAAACACATATTAGGTCACACATAACCCCTTCAGCGCCCCCTGTGGTTAACTCCCAAACTGCAACTGTCATTTCCACAGTAAACAATGCATTTTTTGCTGTGAAAATGGTCCCAAAAATGTGTCAAAATTGTCCGATGTGTCCGCTATAATGTCGCAGTCACGAAAAAAAATCGCTGATCGCTGCCATTAGTAGTAAAAAAAAAATAATAAAAATGCAATAAAACTATCCCCTATTTTGTAAATGCTATAAATTTTGCGCAAACCAACCGATAAACGCTTATTGCCATTTTTTTTTACCAAAAATATCTAGAATACGTATCGGCCTAAACTGAGGAAATTTTTTTTTTATCTATTTTTGGGGGATATTTATTATAGCAAAAAGTAAAAAACATTGAATTTTTTTCAAATTTGTCGCTCTATTTTTGTTTATAGCGCAAAAAATAAAAACCGCATAGGTGATCAAATACCACCAAAAGAAAGCTCTATTTGTGGGAAAAAAAGGACGCTAATTTTGTTTGGGAGCCACCTCTGACAAGGTCCAGAAGCACTTAAATGACCTGGTGGGGCGGCTCAGGAAGTTACTGGGCATGTGGGCTCGCCAGGGGTATGTGACCAGGTGGGGTGTGGCTCCATCCCATCTGAGCCAGCTCAGGGAATATCAGAGGCAATTGCTGGATATCATCAGCCTGGAGACAGTTGTTGGTGCCGCTTCTCAGGATGACACTGATGATATCCAGCATGGTAAGTTAAAATCACATGTACCATTTTAAAAGTGTGTCTTGATGAGGAAACATGTTGGATTTATTTAAACTTTATGTGCTTGAATTGCAGCCCAAAGTCCTGTGTCATCTTCCCCTGGCAGCCCCTCTGGCCAGCAACAACCCGAAGAGCCGCCCACACAGACTGAACAGGTCTCCCCTGGTAAGTAATCAAATGAGCTCTGCTTTGTTTGCCAAAAATACAACAGTAAGAGGAAACTTTACATTTAACTTTAAAAAATATCTTCACAGCAACACACCAGCAGGAGGAGGAGGCAGCGGCGCCAAGCACCTTCCCACTGCAGCGAACCCAGGAGGAAGATCTAGGTAGGATGTTTTTAATCACTTAAGGACCGCTGCACGACGATATACGTCGGCAGAATGGCACGACAATGTATATGTACGTTGCCCTTTAAGCCCAGCCGTGGGGTCGCGACACGGTCCGAAGCTCCGTGACTGCGGGACCCGCGGACCTGATCGCCGCTGGAGTCCCGCGATCGGTCCCCGGAGCTGAAGAACGGGGAGAGCTGTATGTAAACGCAGCTTCCCCGTTCTTCACTGTGGCGGTGTCCTCGATCATGTGATCCCTTTTATAGGGGGACACAATCGATGATGTCACACCTACAGCCACACCCCCCTACAGTTGTAAACACATATTAGGTCACACATAACCCCTTCAGCGCCCCCTGTGGTTAACTCCCAAACTGCAACTGTCATTTCCACAGTAAACAATGCATTTTTTGCTGTGAAAATGGTCCCAAAAATGTGTCAAAATTGTCCGATGTGTCCGCTATAATGTCGCAGTCACGAAAAAAAATCGCTGATCGCTGCCATTAGTAGTAAAAAAAAAATAATAAAAATGCAATAAAACTATCCCCTATTTTGTAAATGCTATAAATTTTGCGCAAACCAACCGATAAACGCTTATTGCCATTTTTTTTTACCAAAAATATCTAGAATACGTATCGGCCTAAACTGAGGAAATTTTTTTTTTATCTATTTTTGGGGGATATTTATTATAGCAAAAAGTAAAAAACATTGAATTTTTTTCAAATTTGTCGCTCTATTTTTGTTTATAGCGCAAAAAATAAAAACCGCATAGGTGATCAAATACCACCAAAAGAAAGCTCTATTTGTGGGAAAAAAAGGACGCTAATTTTGTTTGGGAGCCACGTCGCACAACCGCACAATTGTCAGTTAAAGCATCGCAGTGCCGATTTGCAAAAAGGGGCCTGGTCCTTTAGCTGCATTTTGGTCCAGGGCTTAAGCTGGCTACATTTGTGACAAACTTATTTCTATGGGAAAAGGACAGGACCAGAAAACAGTGTAGGCATAATTAAACTAAGAAGAACATAGTGGTTTGTGTTAGGCAACAAATGTCCAAATACATCAACCACATAACTGCCAACGCCCCATATGCTTGAAGATGAAAATAAATTTGGTGGGGGGGGGGGGTTAGGTGGGTGCTCATGCTTTATATCCACAATTCAGTGAATAGGGTGTCCTCCATTGCAAAGCAAACACTCACACATATATTGAGGGCAAAGGCCTCTTTACTGGTGGTTTAGGTCTGGTTTACCAGTGCCAACATTTGCATTTGAAGCCTTTGCCAAGCAAGGTCACATTGAAATATTTGTCCACATGATTCACGTAGACAAACTGGGCAAAATGTTTGTTTGTAATGAAAGAATATTTTGGATTTACTTACTTTTGTTTGTTTGAACTGCAGAACCTCAGTTGATTATGGCTGCTGCTGGAGTGGGGGATGATCCTGAATCCAATGTGGGGGTATGTGTAAGTCAGAAAATGTGTGGGGAACATTGAAAGGAGTCCTATGTACTTTTTTTTTTGGTTTTAGGCTTTTGAAGAAAATGCAGCTGCTTCTGCTGAGTTGCCTCCACAGGTGGTAAGTTCAAATATTGAATCTTCTTTGCCACAAGTGTTTACACATAACCTTTATATTTGTTGCTTGCCCACAAATATACCTTGTTAATTGTTCCATCAAGTTGCTTTTATCAAGGGTTGACATCGCCATGGAAACTAAGGGGTTGATTTTCTTAAATGGGATAGTGTCTAATCTGGAGCATCTGGGCATGTTAATCAGTCGTATTCCAAATTCATCTTGTTCCAAACCTTTTGTTTGAAAAACTCGTTATTTTAGCAAAGTTGTTGGAAAAAGTTCTGTTGAAGTCTCCTGTGCCAAGTAACGCAGCCTTGAACATGTTCTATTCTTTGGGCAAATGGCACCCACTTTTACTACTGTTTGTGTGTTCAGCAATGCAAATGATTTGTTTTCTAATTGAATCTTTTTGTTTCTTTTCTTTCCAGCCCACATTGGATGCAGCAGAATCAGCACCCCTGCCACCTGGGCGAAGGCAGCTTTTCGAACTTGGTGAAAGGTTGGCTGCCCAGGCGGATAGATTATGGGAGCAAGGTAGGCCTTCTACACAAATTAATTATGTAGAAAGGACACTGGAGCTCTTACAGCAAGACTTGAGCCAACAAGCTCAGGACCGCCAGCAATTGCAAGAACAATTGCAGCGTAGGGACCAGAATCAGGCTTCACAACTTCTAATGTTGACTATAGCTATTAACAACCAGACTGTAGTCCTCAGGCAAAGTGGTGAAGAGATTCGGGGCTTGCGTTTAGCGGTACAGCAACTAAATGCAACAATCGCCAGACGCTCTCACAGCAGTGGCAGTGAAGAGCAAGGTGTTGTGTTGCTACAAGATGAGCCTGTTTCCAGGCCAGGGACTGAAAGCCAGGGGGTGGCTGATTCTGAATTACCCCCGATGGACCCTCCCTCCCAATTAGATACTCTCCCCACTTCCTCACATGCCCCCACAGACCCAAACACTCAAACACACCATTCTGATCCTTCACATCACATAGCATCTCCCTGTTCCCATAGTTCTACCATACCCCCACCTGACCAGCCTATATCAACTCGCATAGCACCTACCTCCACTCCACTTTTCTCCTTGCCCTCTGCCACACACACCTCCAGACACGCTCAACCTGACCTCTCCCCTTATTCAACTTTCACTACCCCTCTTCCTGAAAGTCCAAATCCCCAAATCCGTTCTCATTTACCAGCCCAAAATGTAATTCCCTCTACTTTACCCCTTTTCAGCCTCCCGATCAACCTTGCCCCCCAAAGTTACACTCACCTCCCTGGTTTCACCTTTTCCCTCTTGCCACAATCCACCTCTGGTACCTTCCCCACCCCTCAGGCACAGCCCCTGTCCAGTAACTTACTCCAGCAGATAGCCATACAACTACCGCAGCAGCAGATGGCCATGCTTCTACAGCAACATCAGGAGCAGATGGCCATGCTCCGGGAACCACGCCAGGAACATTAATGAAGCCCCTGCTTTTTTATATTGTTTTCCGATCTATTTTCTGTTAAAAGTCATCCTTAAATTTACGTTTTGTTTGAATGTTTTTTTCAAATAAATTTTCGATTTGAATAGGAGGCTTCCCTTTGTTTTTTTAAAAAAAATAGATATTTCACTCTGTAAATGAAAGTCCACATACACACTATTCGATTTTCAGAATATAGATATTTATTTCTTTTAACAAACAATATAATATGAGCACAAAGCTTAAAGGGGTTATAAAGGTTTGTTTTGTATTGTCAAAATAGGTTACTTTAACCACTTTAGGACCCCTTCAAGCCGATATATGTCGCCAGAATGGCACGGCTGGGCACATCCACGTACATGTACGTGGCTCTTTAAGCCCAGCCGTGAGGTCGCGCGCGCCGCCGGCGCACTACCGCGACCTGCTCCGAAGCTCCGTGACCACGGCCGCAGGACTCGCGGACCCGATCGCCACTGGAGTCCCGCGATCGGTCCCCGGAGCTGAAGAACGGGGAGAGCTGTATGTAAACACAGCTTCCCTGTTCTTCACTGTGGCGCTGTCATCGATCGTGTGATCCCTTTTATAGGGATACACAATCGATGATGTCACACCTACAGCCACACCCCCCTACAGTTAGAAACACATATTAGGTCATACATAACCACAAGGGGGCGCTGAAGGGGTTAACTCCCAAACTGCAAATGTCATTTTCACAACAAACAATGCATTTTAAATGCATTTTTTGCTGTGAAAATGACAATGGTCCCAAAAATGTGTCAAAATTGTCTGAAGTGTCCGCCATAATGTCGCAGTCATGAAAAAAAAAAAATCGCTGATCGCCGCCATTAGTAGTAAAAAAAATTAATAGACTGCAATAAAACTATCCCATTTTGTAAACGCTATAAATTTTGCGCAAACCAACCGATAAACGCTTATTGCGATTTTTTTGTACCAAAAATAGGTATAAGAATACGTATCGGCCTAAACTGAGGAAAAAAAATGTTTTATATATTTTTGGGGGATATTTATTATAGCAAAAAGTAAAAAATATAGCATTTTTTTTCAAAATTTACGCTTTATTTTTGTTTATAGCGCAAAAAATTAAAACCACAGAGGTGATCAAATACCACCAAAAGAAAGGTCTATTTGTTGCAAAAAAAGGACGCCAATTTTGTTTGGGAGCCACGTCGCACGACCGCGCAATTGTTAAAGCGACGCAGTGCCGAATCGCAAAACCTGGCCGGGTCCTTTAGCTGCCTAAAGGTCCGGGGCTTAAGTGGTTGTTGGTTCACTAACCTTTTCCTTCTATTTCCCTTCTAAAAAAAAAATGTCTTTGTCTGAATTTCTCACTTCCTGTTCCTCCTCAGTAAGGTGTTTAGTAAAGTGTTCTAAATGACTTTCCACCGCTCAGATGATGGTGGAAAGCTTACTGAGGAGGAACAGGAAGTGAGAAATTCAAACAAAGAAAAAAAAATTTGGAAGGAAAAGGTAAGTAAACCAACAATGCATGAGCTTTAAGGAACCTATTTTGAAAATACAAAGCAAACCTTTACAACCCCTTTAAGAGCTTCAATTTGTATGCAATATGGAAGGCCCTTGCACTACAGTACATGTTTGGGGTAAAGATGCATTCCAAAAACAAAAGATTATCAATTGTGTGTATGGGGCCTAAGTCTGCCATTGCTGGAGTGTTCAGGAGGGAAAGATAAGATTGTGCCAGCTAGGCACACATTGAGCAGAATACCATAGTAGCCTAACTGACCCTTTGCCAGTCTTATTAACAAATACAGTTGGAGTTGTTTACAAAAGGTCAATCCTCTTTGCACTACAAGTGCAAACTGCACTTGGAAGTGCAATCGCTGTAGATTCAAGTGGGACATGCAAGGAAATGGCAAGCATTTTAGCTTGCAAATGATTGTATAAGAAATTCAGCAGAGCTTCCCCTCATTTCAGATCTACAGCGACTGCACTTGTAGTGCAAAGTGGATTTCACTTTCATATACCACTGAGGAGTCTTCCCAAACTTGCACACACCAAACCTAACTTTTGTCAATGATTTTTGGCAAACTTGATCCCTGGCAATTTTTAGGAGACAGAAGCACTTTACAATTGTGTTTTTTTTTTTTTTTTACAAAGAATTTTAAAACTAAATATTGTATGAGCTGCAATCCCTTGCAAACATTAACCTTGAAATACAACAACTTTAAGGTAACAGCTGAAGTTAGAAGAGGTGGTTTTCCTATTGCCATCTGCTACACATCCTTCCTTTTCAGGGGCGGACTGACCATTGAGGCACTCGGGCACCATGCCACTAGGGGGCCCCTTTAGAGTTGCCAGGCTCATTAAAACCAAGGACAGTATGTAAAAATCTGTGTTTTTTTTACATCTGTCCCTCATATGTCCAAAACCGACATGCTTTTGATGTGAAAATCCTGAGATTTTATCTGCCCTGCCTCTGTAATGCCTCCTGGCTTGGTGGCCATCTGTAAGCCCAGGGGCCCCATAATCTTCTATTGCCCGGGGGCCCCATGAGTTGTCAGTCCGACCCTGTTCCTTTTGTAACTAATCACCTGAGATAGTTTTTCGCACTGCAGCTGAAATGGTCCGATCTGCCCATCGTGCCTCAAGCTAGCAGACTTGGGCAGGTATGTATGTGTTTTGTACCTGCAGGGTTTCAGAGTGTGTTCAAATTCTAAATATGAAAGGACATATGACCAGATATAGAAAGTTAGGAAAACTATTTGATGAAAAATTTTTTTTATTCCAAAATATAAAATCAAAAACAATCTAGAAAAAAGAAAAAAAGAAAATCATTATTTAAAAAGATAATCTTCGGGCTGATCATCTGGCGGTGGAAGGCCGTGAAGACTCTCCAAATACTTTAGCCTCTCATTGTGCCAGCGGAGAGTTGAGACTATTTTGTCCAGAATCGGGCCTTTAAAAACAAAAAAACAAAAAGGAGTGTTCAATCCCAAGTCCCACTTGTGACAAATAATTTTCATCCTGAATTGTGTCTCAGTGGGTATTTTCGAACAATTGTGAGCTAATAACTTGACACAGCCTTAAACAAACTAGTCACTTAACACATTAATTTAATCTCCAAAGTTGTCTTCATGGAAGTTAGGTCAGTAAATTGCTGACATTCACATGCCAAGTCGAGTAGATCGAAGCTGACCCGAATATAAGCCGAGGCACCTAATTTTCCCACAAAAATCGTGACCAATCTATTATTGCTTGACTACAATCCTAGGGTGTCCATCTGTGTGCCTCACTGTGCCCCTGACTAGACTGATGTTTAACATGGGAGTCTATGGAAGGGGTGCCTGGCTCTGAAAAATGAGTGATCCCCGGCTGCACACTGGTAGAGGAAGAGTAGGGCTACATGTGTGACCATTTTGTGGTCCAGGGGACCTACGGCTGGCTGGTACCAGGAGAGATCAAGCACAAAAAGATGACTAGAGTATGAGCTGAGGGGGGCATTTTCAGCACAGAAAAATGTGCTGGAAATCTCGGCTTATACTCGAGTATATATGTTACTTATTTAGTGTTCACAATAGAAGTGTTTGTACATTTCCTGGCCTCTAAATACATGTTCCACAACAGGTCAGTTTCAATCTAGTAAAAATAGAATCAAGGGACTGCCATAAAAAAAGGCTCTGTGAAAGGTGGACATCAAAGAATAAAGTGGGTGAAGAAATGAATCCTTCTTCGGAATCACATCCAAAAAAATGGAAGATGAACAGTTTGTTCTTTGATGTAAGAAGTTAAGGCAGGTGACCTGACATCTGCAACACCCTAGGAATAGGGCAAGCAAATGTAATCAAGTATGGTGAGTGGACTGTTTGCTTGAAATCAGGTAACCTCCTCCTGAATCTTGAAAAAGTAAATAGGTGTGTGTTTTGAGGCCTAAACATTTAGATATACACACATGACCTAGACAAACGACAGCCCATGTGAAGAAAATAGGATTTTTGTACTCACCGTAAAATCCATTTTTCTGAGTTCATAGACGGACACAGCATCCTTTGACAGTAAGGTTATGCACCTTCCTTCCAGGAGAGTTTTAGGCAGAATTTACAGCACTTAAAGCGTTGACAACCTTTCCTTGGTGCTGCTCCTCCCAGGGGGCGTGGCTCCCTGAGCATAACCCACACCCTGCTCTAGCAGCCCCAGTTCGTAACAAGCAGTACAAACAAAGGAGGGGTGGGTGCTGTGTCCGTCTATGAACTCAGAGAAATGGATTTTACGGTGAGTACAAAAATCCTATTTTCTCTTCCGTTCATAGACGGACACAGCATTCTTTGACAGTAGGGACGTCCCCAAGCAGTGTCAATTTTTTTTCGAGGGGTGGGAAAAAAACAACACAGCAAACCAAGCTTCACCCCAAATAAAAACAAGAGTTACTCAACGGAGGAACTCCACCTTAAACTGCCGCCTGTAACACCCTGCGGCCGAAGGAGGCATCAGAAGATGCACTCACGGAATGGCGTGCACGTGCATGTGAGGACGTGACGTGCCTCGCAGGTGGGGGGATGTGAAGATCTATGGGATCGCTAGCTGAAAGGATGGACCGCGCCGAATGAAGGAAGGAGACGGCAGCCTTCGTACCACGCGCTGCCTGTCGGAAGACCCGCTTGGTGTCGCCGCTGTGGAGATCTTGTGCTGCATGTTGCGGGCTGTGCCGTGCCGCTCCGCGGTGCCGGACACCGGGTCTCACGGGAACAGTCGGAAAGGAATGAGGACAGATAGCCGGCTTGAAGTAGGAAGGGAGACATGCAGCAGCCTTCCGAGCCCACACAGAAGGATACCTTCATCCCTGCTGCCACATGTAAAAAGGTCAGCTCTGTGAAATCCCCCATACAAAGGACAGGGAGGAAGACGGAAGCACGGAGGTAAGGTAGGGGGAGAAGCAAAGGAGGGTCTGAATGCATTGCAAAGTACTGCCAAGAGAAGGTTGTAAAAGGTTTGATATGATCTATCCACTATCTACCACTTAAGAAGTAAAAGAAGGTATGATGCTCTAAGGTGTGATAAAACTGGTTGCAAATATTTATTGACAGACCATAAACTGGTATAAGCGATTGGGACTGTACAAGCCAATAAGCACACAGTATTTGCAATGCTCTGTATGAGGGATTTGTGAAAGAAGGCCCGGATTACGGTTAGGGGGTTTGGGGTTAAAAAAAAAAAAAAATCTTAAATTCAAACTCAAATTTAAACTCCTAGCCCCCCCCCCCGCTTAAGGTACCTGATACAGAGTTACAGAGTATTATAATTGGTCCTTGGGCTTCTGTACTTTGAACTCTCTGAAAATTCATGTGATATCCTTAAAAATCTAGCGATTGGTCCGGTATTTTACTGGTGGGTGCACAGCTACATAAACTCCTGTGGAGAGATTGTGATAGACAACCAAGAGTGAACGGTGATACGATCTGGTGGCGGATTTTCCAGAAAGCCTTGCTCCCTTTTTTGGAATTTTTTTTTTTTTGCTTGACCGCCTTGTCTTTCCTCTCATCACTGGGCCCTGCGTATTTTGCGGGATCGGGGTGAGCGGAGGGAGGGGGGGGAAAGGGGAGGGGGCAAGTATCTCCGACATCAAGCACACAGGAAGGACACAGAGACTTGCTTCTTTACCCCCTGCAACCTACATCTCCTCCCCCCTCAATACGTGGTTTACGACGTGGAGAGTGGGATACGCACCTTGTCCCTGTACGGGCGTATAAGAGTGCAGGTGGTCATAGAAATAGACAGGGTCTGCCCCTGTCTATTTCTATGACCACCTGCACTCTTATACGCCCGTAACAGGAGGTAAAAGCTGGGGAAAAGAATCAGAAGAGGGAGGGGAACAATGTACAGGATGACGAGTAGATCTACAAAAGGTGGACCCCCGAAAACGCCAAGTGACAAAACAGCAACAAGCTCTATTAGATCGTTTATGATTAAAGACGATAGTTCACAAAAAGCAACAAAGCAACAACAAACAAATAAAGACAAGGAAAAAAAAACAGAGAATAAGAAACCTCAGAGTGGAGATTCAAGAGAAATATCAATGGAATCAAGGGAAGGGACCACTGAGAGTGACTCAGAAAACAGCAGGATGGATGAACAACGGTCAGCCACACAGACCCCATCTAAGGGAGAAATGGAAGAGATGCTGCTGAGATTGGAGAATGTGATTGAGGGGGAAATACAGACCTTACGGACAGATCTCGGACATCTCCTCTCCAGAATAGAGTCAGTAGAAGAGAGAACAGAGAAGCAAGAACTAGAATCTAATACTCTAAAGGAGAAAATTGAACAGATACAACTTCAACAGAGGCATATCATGTACAGACTGGAGGACCAGGAAAATAGAAATCGGAGACAGAACTTGAGGATAAGATCCATACCAGAGGAGAAGGGAGCTCAAGATAATAATACAGAAAATATTCAATCCTTTACTGGAAAGAGCACCAGAAGAACCAATTGGGATAGAAAGAGTGCATAGAGTAGGAAACCCTAAAAGAACCGAGACAGACCGTACTAGAGATGTTATAGTAAGGTTCCAGCTCTACGAAGATAAAGATAGGATATGGAAGAAACTGAGGGGAGCTCCACCGTTAGTGTTCAAAGGACTAGAACTCCAGATCTTCGCCGACCTTGCCCCTGACACCCTGGCAAGGCGACGGCTTTTAAAACCACTTCTAAACCAGCTGGTTACCCAGAAAATTAAGTATAATTGGGGATTCCCCGCATGCTTAATAGCAACAAAAGAAGGGAGGTCTGCAACATTAAGATTCCCTGAAGACCTTAAAGACTATTGTAATAGATTGGAAATTCAGACCCCTGACCTGTCTGGTTGGGTGTAGAGTTCGGGAAGGAGCATAAGTGAAAGTTGAAGGAGGAATGAAAAGAAAGGGAAAGGAAAGAAAAAGAAAGAGAAGGGTGGTCCGTGCCCTTCCTAGAAGGGCGAGATCGACCCCTCCCCTTCCCCTCGAGTAAACGAGGGGGGGAGGCAATCCCAGATCCCACCTGGTGAGATCTGAACCAGGACATGGTAGCTGGTTCGGAGGTCATTAGGTGGCCAAAAGGGGGGGAGGGTATAGAGGGCAGGTTATGGGAGGGGGGAGGAGGGAGGAGTGGGGGGGCAGGGGGAGAGGGTGGAGGGGAAGGGAGGAGAGGGCTCTTTCTCACCAAACTAGCCAATAGGAAAAAATCCAAGGAAAATAAGATGTCAGACCCAGGGATGAAGGCAAGGAAGAGGGAAGATGCCAGTAGTTAAATGTTTATCATATAACGTAAAAGGCCTCAACAGTCCGGTTAAGAGGCATACGATTCTAAAGGAATTTAAAAGATATAGAACAGATATAGCCTTCCTACAAGAGACTCACCTCACAATAGAATCCAACATTAGGTTATATTCCCAAGATTATCCAACTTGGTATTATGGAGACACCATTTCTAAAAGAGCCAGAGGAGTGGCGATAGGAATAGCTAAGGGGACACGCTTCAAATTAATTGACAGACCCAGAAGGGAGATTCCTCTTCCTAAGGCCTCGTACAGACGAGGGGACAGACCGCTGAAACCGGTCCGCCGGACCGTTTTCAGCAAACATGTCCCCTCGGAGATTTCTGTCTGATGGTTGTACACACCATCAGACAGAAATCTGTGCGGACAGACAGCTCGGTGACGTGTGCGCACCGTCGCCGCTGGAAGGTAATGCTTCCACGCATGCGTCGAAGTGCTTCCACGCATGCGTCGAAGTGATTCGACGCATGCGAGGGATGGCGGCCGGTCGGACATGTACGGTGAGTCTGTACAGACGACCGAACATGTCCGACGGACAGGATTCCAGCGGACATGTTTCTTAGCATGCTAAGAAACATTTGTCCGCTGCAAAACGGTCGGCTGGACAAATGTCCGCTGGAAACCTGTCCGGTCGGCCGTACAGGCGACCGAACATGTCTGCTGAAACTGGCCTAAGAGGGAAAATAGAAGAAATGAAATATACCCTAGTGAACATATATGCTCTGAATGATCGTCCGACAAATTATTTTGCAGAGATATTGGGAAAGCTAAAAGATTTTGGGTCAGGAAGAGTGATCCTAGGAGGGGATTTAAATTTTTGTATGGACCCAAAAATCGATAAGACATCACAGACACAGGGAATTAAGAACACACAGTTAAGAAAGATAAAAAAAACAGCTTACATAGAAGCCAATTGATCGATGTTTGGAGAATCTTAAATCCTGGACATAGAGACTATACATTTTATTCACCGGTACATGGAAGTTATTCACGGATCGACTATTTCTTCGTGGATCATAGTATCTTGGAAGCGGTGGTCGAAACGAGAATTGAAGCAATTACATTATCCGACCATGCTCCAATTAGCATATCCCTGAAAATCGTAGGAAATCAGAAGCCAAGTCAGATCTGGAGACTCAATGAGGAGCTGTTGACAGAGGAAATCAGCCTAACAAGGGTGAAAAAAGATCTAGAAGAGTATTTCAGGATAAACGATACAGAGGGAATATCAACAGCAATATTATGGGATGCACACAAAGCTGTGATTAGAGGGACTCTAATATCAGAAGGAGCAAGAAGGAAAAAAGTTGTAAAAAGGGAAGAATTAATAACGGAGATATTCGAACTAGAACAAAAGCATAAAAAAAAATTAAAAAATCGGGAAAGAAACGAGAACTATACCAGGACTTAGTGAATGAACTAAATGAACTTAAAGAACTTATGAACCAGGAAACGAGAAGGGAGTTCAACCTCATCGCAAAGGAAAGATATATATGGGGAAATAAAACAAACAAACATCTAGCCAGGATGGTACAGAAAAAGAAATCAAGGAATTATATATATAAGATTAAAAACGAGAAAGGGAAGGAGGCACACACAACAAAAGATATTGCTGAAACCTTTAGAGTTTATTATGAAAAGTTATATGCGGTAGAACAGACAAATCGATCAGAGGAGGAGAAAAAAGATAAGATATTAGAATTCCTAAAGGAAGCCGGATTGACAAGAATAAATCAAAACGACATGTTGATGATGGACAGGCCAATTACAGAAGAAGAAATCAAAATAGCACTGACAGGCTGCGCGTCGGGCAAAAGCCCAGGACCAGATGGATTTACAGCCTTGTATTATAAAAAATGCAAGGAGATCCTCCTCCCAATACTCTGCAAATATTTTAATGGTCTAGGAAAAGACTATAGTCTAAGTAGAGAAGCATTAGAGGCAACTATTACAGTTATTCCCAAGGAAGGTAAAGATATTTAAAGATGCTCTGGCTACAGACCAATATCTTTGTTGAACGCAGATATAAAACTATTTGCAAAGGTACTGGCAGAAAGAGTTAAACAGGAGATGGGAAAACTGATCCACCCAGATCAGACAGGATTTATCCAAGGAAGAGAGGGAAGAGACAATGGAGTCAGAGCTCTTCTGATCCTCCAAAAAATAAAAGAAAACGGGTCCCCAGGTCTACTCCTGTCGATAGATGCGGAAAAAACAATTCGACAGGGTAGACTGGGGACTCATGATACAAACCTTGGAAAAAATGGGTTTCGGACAGAGGATGCTGGATTGGATCAGGGCCCTCTACTGATTCCCAATGGCTAAGATAAAAATAAACGGCAGCCTTTCAGAATCTTTTACAATGAAGAATGGAACAAGGCAGGGATGTCCCTTATCCCCTCTTATGTTTGTATTGTCTATTGAACCTCTGCTGGCTAGGATCCGTAAAAGTCCGGACATCAAAGGAGTCAAAATAGAAGAGGAGGAGCATAAGTTATCAGCATTCGCAGATGACGTTCTCTTCTATTTGGTGAATCCTAAAACATCAATCCCCAGGCTACTGAATTTATTTAAGCAATATGGGGAAATTTCAAACTTCAAATTAAATGTCACCAAAACGGAAATACTGAATGTAAACATCAATAGGACAGATGAAAGACTATTAAGAACAGCCTTTCAATTCCCATGGGTGAGGGAACTTAAATATTTAGGGATTCGCCTTGCAAACACAATCAAAAAGATCTACGGGATTAACTATATACCTCTATTGGACGAAATAAAGGCGGAAATAAAAAGGGTAAAAAATAGACCCATTTCATGGATAGGACGAATTAATTTCTGCAAAATGGTTCTTCTGCCTAAAATTGTATACAAATTTCAGATGATCCCTATAGCTTTGCCAAAATCTCTGCTTAACATGCTTAAAAAATTGGTCATGAATTACATATGGAGTAATAAGAAACATAGAATCTCCTTACAGACTTTGAAACAACCAAAAAATAAGGGGGGACTCGCAGTGCCAGACATAAAAAAATACTACTAAGCGGTCGTAATATCAAGGGTGGTGGAGTGGGCCAGGGTCAACAAAGAAAAAAGGTGGGTTAGTTTGGAGAATGCACTATCAAAGGTGAGGCTAGAAACTATAATTTGGAATCCCCCTCAATATAGAGAATTAAGCACGAAAACACATGTGATAACAAAAAATGCACTTAAAATATGGGACACAGTTTATAAAACAAATGGAGAAGGAATTTAATTCACCCTTTATAGCGCTGAAAAATAATGATTACTTTGCACCAGGGAAAAGTCAATTTGTCCAAAAATTACCATCCCCACTGAGATCAGGTGAACAGCTAACAGATATAGAAAAATTATGCTCGGCGGAGAGCTCTAAAGGAACCATCTCAAAGCTGTACAGGATCTTATTGGAGAGTGACGAGCAGGTGATACCCCCATTTATTGAAAAATGGAAAGGGAATTTAGAGCACAGCACGATAGGATCAAAATTATTATATTATGTATCGCCAGATGGTATATAACTTTGAATAAACTAAGCAAATTCAAAGATGGTCAATCAGGACATTGTTGGAACTATGGTGGGAGTGCCCCAAAATAAAGAAATATTGGGAGAAGATTCTGGAATTTGTAGAAGAGATCACAAAAAAATAAATAAAGAAGGACCCATGGACCACCCTTTTCCACGGAGGAGAAGAAGGGATAAAAAAAAAAAAAAAGAATCCCTGGTGCCGCACTTATTAAACGCGGCCAAGAGGCTAATACCTAGAAAATGGCAAGAGATAGAATGCCCCATGATATGGGAATGGATCGACGCTGTTGAAGAGACATATATGATGGAAGAACTAAGGGAAGGTATAGAGGGGAATAATATGAGTCAAAATAAGAAATGGGATGATTGGAGGGCATTTAAGAGGTCATGGAGCTACGCTGAAAACCTAAGGGTTGACATCTAAGAGTCCGGAGGAAAATTATAGATAAAAGGGGCTATATAAAAGGTGAGAGGGAAGACCGAGGAGGGGGTGGAGGGAACGGCAATAAAATGGGAAGAAACAGGATAGTCTATTTTGTACTCTTTTATATTAAATATACAAAATTTCTATTACAATAAACTACCAAAAAAATAATAATAATAAAAGAGTTAAAAGAGATAAAATCCCACCTTTACTAATGATGCAAAACCAAAATAGAGACGCTAATGGGCTGGCAAAAGAAGCTGAGCGCTCTAAGGAAACTCTACTAGGCGGAGCCTGAAGTAAAGGTTAATAAAAAAAAAAAGAAGATGCACTCACACCCACCTTGTAAAACTTTGAAAAAGTGTGGAGCGACGACCAGGTTGCTGCCTTACACACCTGTAACACAGAGGCTTGATGTCGGAAAGCCCAAGAGGCCCTGGTCGAATGCGCCGTGACCCGAAAAGGAGACGCCCGCCCCTTCAGGGCATAGGCCTGAAGCACAACCTGTCGGATCCACCTGGAAATGGTGGCCGACGAGGCTGCCAGGCCCTTTCTGGGACCAGACACCGACACAAACAGTGAGTCCAACTTCTGGAACTGAGCCGTCGCCGATAAGTAAACTCGAAGGGCCCGAACAACATCCAGAGAATGTAAAACGACCTCCTTTGGGTTCTTCGGCTGAGGACATAAGGATGGAAGAACAATGTCCTCATTAATGTGAAAGGCCGAAACGACCTTTGGAAGAAAAGAGGGCTGCGGACGCAGCACCGCCTTATCCTGATGGATGACCAAGTAGGGGGCCTTGCAGGACAAGGCCGCCAGTTCAGACACTCGTCTGATAGAGGCATTAGCTACCAGAAAAACCACCTTCTGTGACAGAGTCAACAAAGGGATCTTCCGAATGTCCTCAAAAGGGAGCTCGCTGAAGCACCAAGAGGACCAAATTCAAGTCCCATGAGGGCAGTGGCGCACCAGAGGGGCCACATGGTGGACCCCCTGCACAAACGTGCGAACCAAGGAGTGCAACGCCAAAGGTCGCTGAAAGTAAACAGCCAGAGCAGAAATCTGACTCTTAATCGTGCTCAAGGCGAGAGCCTGATCCACTCCCCGCTGTAGAAACAGCAGAATCCTGGACACCACGTATGTACGAGGGTGCCACTTCATCTCCTCACACATAGAGATGTATGCTTTCCACGTACGATGGTAAATCCTTCGTGAAGTAGACTTCCGCGCGCGCAGCATTGTAGAGATCACCGAGCCCGACAGGCCCCGGTCCTTCAGTACCTGGCTCTCAACAGCCACGCCGTTAATGCCAGCCACTGTAAAGCAGGATGGAAGATCGGACCCTGTGACAGAAGATCTTCTCTCAGGGGAAGACGCCAGGGGGCATCTGCCACCAGACGCACCATGGCCGCGTACCAAAGAGCGGCGCGGCCAGTCTGGGGCGATCAGGAGCTTCAGAGGAGGGAAAGCGTAAATCAGTCGATAGTGACCCCAGGGAGCCACCAACGCTTCTGACGCGTCCGCCTACGAGTCTCTTGACCTGGCCACGAAACGTGGCACCTTCCAGTTGAGGCGGGACGCTAGAAGGTCCACGTCTGGAGTGCCCCATTTTCAGCACAGACCCTGAAACACCTCCGGGTGGAGAGACCACTCCCCTTGATCCAGAGTTGTGCGACTTGGGAAGTTGGCTTGCCAATTCTGAACTCCCGTAATATACACGGCCGACCGAGCCGGAACGGACCTCTCAGCCCACCAAAGGATGTGCGCGACCTCCGTCGCTGCAGCTGAGCTCCTTGTGCCTCCCTGATGATTGACGTACGCCACGGCCGTGGCTTTGTCGGACTGGATCCTGACCGGTCGGTCCTGCAGCTCCAGGGACCACCTGGCAAGGCACAGCTTGATTGCTTGGAGCTCCAGAATATTAATCAGCAGGCGGAACTCTTCCTGAGTCCATCGCCCTTGGGCTGATTGAGTGCCCCAAACGCGCCCCCCCCCCCCCCCAGCCGGAGAGGCTGGCATCCGTCGTGACCACTGTCCAGCGGCACGGCAGAAACAACTTCCCGGACCAAAGCACCGGAGACGTCAGCCACCACACCAGGGAAGACTTGACCAGATGGCTCAGCTAAATCTGGTAATCCAGAGAAGACGGGAGCTTGTCCAAACGTGACAGAATCTCCTTCTGTAGTTCCCTGGTGTGGAATTGGGCATACGGAACCGCCTCGAAGGAGGCCACCATCAGACCCAGAACTCTCATGCAGAAGCAAAGAGACGACCACTTCTCGGTCGACAACTGCCTTACTGCAGATTGCAGGGTCTTCAGTTTCTCCGATGGGAGGAACACTCTCGTCTCCACAGAGTCCAGGACTAGCTCCAGGTATTCCATAAAAAATTAAGGTGGGAAAAAAAAAGAAAAGAAAAGGGGGGGGGGGGGGTTTTAAGAAGAGGAGAGGATGGAACGGAAATAAGGAAGGAAGAAAATCAGCCAGTTGGCTTGAAGGGATTACTATTAGCAACACTATAGTGATCAATGGGAGGAAACAATGATACGTTTAATTTAATTTATTAGTATCAAAAATATTTAAAAAGGCGTTATATGTTACAAGTTATGTGAAAAAATATATGTATAGTGGTGGCCAAAAACTTGATATGGCTACCTTAAATTGAAAAAATACAAAAACATGTGCAAAATTAGAGACAGGACATAGACAAACATTTAACAGTTAACGTGATCCGGACACGTTGTGTTCAGACCGATCATATATCGACACTCTGTGAAAGATGTGATAAATTTTAGATGCAAGGATCAAGATTAGAAAGCGTACGGGCAAGTATAGTCCCTATGCTGTTTGCATCAGACCAATGGAGTGTCAATGTAAGATGACGGGGCTGAACATTAGCTTGGTGGGGGATGGGAGGTGGGGGGAATGTATAATCCGGGATCGGTATTAGTGGACTATATATTAGTTATTAGTCGACTTAAGCGCTTGTTAGTTGTTAGTCCTGAAGTTGTTCAATAAACATAATTGAGATCCTGAAGGTTAAAAGTAAATAAATGGTGTTAGTCTCTGGTCATGTGACATTCAGGATGGCACGGATGGCTTGCTTAGTATTGGTGAATATTTCACTGTTACTATAAAGCAGTAGATAGCTGAGCACTTATTGCTGTGTGCACTATCAGGGATGCCGATAGCAGTTATACACTGAAAACAGTCCTAACAATGTTAGTTCAAAGAACGGAACACAAAGCCCAATATAGGAGCTGGTATAGGTAGTATAATATAACAAGCCATCCCAGATGATGGGAGGGCGATACTTTACCAGACCATTGCAGATGGAATATATGGAGCGGATCCGTCTAAGTGGTGCAGTTGTTGTGTAAACTGCACAGGGAAGAGGACTCGTTGCAGATTTGCTAATTGTAGCCCGTAGGGTACAAAGATCTGTTGATCTGCTAGAAAGTATGTATAGTCCTGTCCATTTCAGTGTCTTATCCCTGCTGCGGCCGGTTCCCGTTCTCAAATGCGGCTTGTGTTGTGGTCAGCACAATCAGCGCGATCCATCCGTGACAGACATAACAAGCGCCTCCAGTCCTCCGTCCTCCGGGACCAAGCTTCCGGGGTCAAGTGATCACGTTACTTGGTGACGTCAACGCGTTTTGCCAGGCGCATTGGCGTAGCTTCGTCTTGGACGTGTTGGGCGTAGACAGCGATGTGTTACTTTATACAGAAGGCTGTCAACGCCCGTCACCAATTAAAAAACGAAAGTGTTGTTGTCCTGTTGCGGACATAGTAGACAATATGTATTCTTTGAGGATAGTTTGTGTATGATTCAAATAACTCGTTAGAGTATTCCAGCCTCTGGGACGGAACCAACACTGACTTCTGGAGATTCAGAAGCCAGACGAATTCTCGGAGAGTCTGACATGTGATAGACACATCCTCCTCTAACTCTGAGCCTGAGGAAGCTCTCAGGAGAAGGTCGTCCAGATATCCCACGATAGCGATCCCTCGCTGCCACAGCAGGGCTAGTATCGGGGCGAGCACCTTGGTGAAAACCCGCGGTGCCGAAGCCAGACCGAACGGGAGGGCCACAAATTGAAAGTGATCCTCTCCGATCGCAAAGCGCAGAAACCTTTGGTGTCTTGTGCATATGGGAACATGCAGGTATGCGTCCCTGATCTCCAAGGACGCCATGAAGTCCCCCTGGTGGAGTGCCGCTATGATCGATCGAATCGACTCTTGGGGACCACGAACAGATTGGAGTAAAACCCCCTGAAACTGTTCCTGCGAGGGAACCGGCACAATCACCCCCCTGTCCAGAAGATCCTGGACAGCCCCTGACAGGGCCTCCCGGCGAACTAGAGGAAGTTGGAAGGAAAAAATCTGTTTGGGGGACAAGAGAGAAACTCTATCTTGTACCCCGAGGCAACCACCTCGCAAACCCAATGGTCGGACAGAAGAGACTTCCACCAATCCGCTAATTCGTGAAGTCACCCACCCGAAACCCGGGCGGGGGCAGACCTTCATGAGGAAGCAGGTTTGTCCGCAGGCTTGTTGGGCTTGCGGATCCAGGTGCGCTTCTGCCCCGCAGCGGGGGCTTTTGCACCTTGCGGACCTTTTGCCGCCATGCTGGGCACACGAAAAAAACGTTTTGGGGTAGTAAAGGAAGGCCCTTTCTTGCGGCGAGGCTCCTTACCCTTCCCAGACTGTGGGAGCAGCGTGCTCTTACCACCCGTGGCATCCTTAATGATGTCATCCAGGGACGCCCCAAAAAGCTGTTCACCCTTAAAAGGCAAATCCACCAAAGCCTTCTTCGAGGACTGGTCAGCCGACCAGCATTTCAGCCACACAAGGCGGCGCAAAACCACCGCATAGACGGAAGCCCTGGAAAGCAAGGGGATCGTATCCATGGCCACCTCGCAGACAAATTTTAGACCCTGTAGAAGCGTCCCGTTCTTCCAGCTCCTGCAGCAGGAGCTTCGCCCTTTCCGTCAGGGTCTGTGACACCAGGGTCCCGGCCAGAGCCGGCCTCACCGCCGAGCCCACAACCGTGAATAGGGAGCGGGCCACAGCCTCCACTCTCCTATCAGCAGGGTCCTTAAATGCAGGAGCCCCTTCCACGGGCAGCGTGGTGGCCTTGCTCAGTCTAGACACAGGAGGGTCCACTGACGGAGGAGAGACCCATTTTTTCAAAAAGTCCTCCTCAAGGGGGTAACGGGTTGCAAAGTTTTTTGGGACGGCAAAAACTTTTTGCGGTGTATCCCATTCCTTGTACAATATACTGTCCAAATAAGGAACACAAGGAAACACTTTAGCGGTGCGTGGTGGTTTGCGGAACCCAAAAGGGACTGGCACGTGAGGTGCCTCCGCCACCTCCTCAAGTTTCAGAGTATTACGCACTGCAGAAATAAGAGCTCCAACAAATTCCTTGTCAGCAACTGACCCTGAAGCAGAGTCATCCTCACTGTCCTCGTGGGTTAAGCCCGCGTCCTCTGACACTACAGAACCAAAAGCAGCAATAGCATGGTCTGATTCTGCGTCAGATACATCCCCAGAAGCAGGCTCAGGGAGGGGGTGCTTTTTACCCCCCATCCGGGCACTGGCCGCTTTAAACCTGGCAAGAAAAGACTCCAGGACAGCTGACATTGCCTCAACAGATGTGGCAGGGGGAGGAGCGTCAAGGGTTAACTCAGGCATTGCTGGGGAAAAAGTACCTGGTTCAGGTTCCATAATGTCCCAGCGCTGTGTCACCCTCACTGCAAAGCAGGAAAAAAAAACAATGGTCACCTCCTGGCTGCTACTAACAGAGTATGGGGCCCCTGGGACTCACCACCCCTCCCGGTGCAGCGCGGTCTGAGAAGGACAAGGTGTGCTGAGAAGCCGTGGAGCACTGCGTCTGTCTCCCTCAGACAGATTCGCTGTTTTTTTTGCAGCGCCAGAGCGGTCACACAAGGCCAAATGAAATCCAAGATGGCCGCCGAACGTGTAAAAAATAGCACAGGACCACACTAAAATGGCCGCCGAGCTATATAGAGCGTGGCTCCGGTAAAATGGCGGCCGTGCGCAGTTTTAAAAAGACAGTGACACAGCAAACTGCCAGCACAAAAATCACATCCCAGCACACAGAAAAAGCCCTGTAGTGAACACCACAGCCCCCTGCAGTGACAACACACAGCCCCCTCTACACACACAGGTCCGGGTGTATATGAGACCCCAGAAAACCCCCCCTTCACAGCCGCTACCCAATGGGAAAGGAGGGAGAGGAAAGCAGGGCAAGCCCTCAGTTGACCTCCCAGGGGAACAATTCCAGTCAGACCACTTACCTGAGCAAGGGGCCACTACTTACCCGTCCTGCGACCACCGGCTGGAGGTATCCCAGACAGATCCAACGTCCGCTAAACGGCATGGCTGTCGGCCAGACACACTGTGACAAAGCCATAAAAGACCGGTCATATGTGTGCCCTAGAACAAAATGTTCCCCGGCCGCCCCTGGAGCAACGGGGCCTGTCGTGGACATCCCAAAGCAGAGCTAAGGGCCGGCAGACGCTCGATGGCCGAACATGGGGGGACTACAAGAGTCAAGACCCAGCCTGTCACCCAGTCGGCTGTTGATAGAATCACAGGATTCAAAAAGGCAGGAACAAAAATAATAAAAGCGAGAAAAATCGCAAAAAAAAAACTCCAGAGTACAGGACTCCAGAAGTGCCTGACTTCTTCTGTCATTAGGCAGAAAAAAACTGGGGCTGCTAGAGCAGGGTGTGGGTTATGCCCGGGGAGCCACGCCCCCTGGGAGGAGCGGCACTAAGGAAAGGTTGTTAATTCTGCATAAAACTCTCCTGGAAGGAAGGTGCATAACCCTACTGTCAAAGGATGCTGTGTCCGTCTATGAACGGAAGAGAAATTGATTTACCACTAAAAAAATAACTTACTTTGCAAATTAGGAGCATCTCTGCCTTAGAGAAGAGAGAACGAGGCATCTTTAGTCTAAAATATCCCAGCAGGACTAGCAGCTTCCTGTAGGAGGTGCGAGTTCCTTCCTGTATGGTGTCTGCCCCTTCCTGAAACATGTGCGCACCGACAGCCTAGCCCATGCGACTCTTGCGCACATCAAAGTGTATGTCACGCTTATTGAATGCCGCTCACAGGGCAGTCGCGCAGTTTTTCCACAAATAAATGCCTATTTTGAGGACAATTGATATTAATCACTTGGAGCCCTAGCATTGTATACTGCCAGCCACAAGGTGGTTCTACAATGCTGGGAGGACGTCTATTGACGTCCTTGGCTTCTCTGGCCACTGGGGGCGTGCGAGCACCGCCAGAGGCGAACGCGCGCACCTGGCGCATTACTGCAGGGCAGATGCGCGTGCCTGGCGGCCGCAATGTCTTCCAGGTACGCGCAATCGGCTGTTACATAGAGACAAGGACGTGGATCTGTGTGTAAAGACACAGATCCATGTCCTGTCAGGGAGAGGAGACGGATGCTGTATCCCTTGTACATAGGGACACAGCATCGGTCACCTCCCCCAGTCAGTCCCCTCCCTTCACAGTTATAATCACTCCCAGGGTACACACTTAACCCTTTGCCTGCCAGTCACATTTAGAGCACTGTTCACTGTATGAATGTGAATGGTCCCAAAAATTGGACTAAAAAGTGTCCAATGTGTCCGCCATAATTTCACAGTCACAAAAAAGACATAAACAAAAACAAAAACACAGATCGCTGCCATTACTACTACAAAAAAGATTTGACGAATTTGCTTTGGGAAGTAACAGGAGAGAAAGAAATATTAAGGATTATTACATTCATTACCAACATCTTGAGAAATAATTTGCAAAATCATGCAGCACAATTACATCAAAGTAAAAAAACGAAAATTTAACAAAACATCAATAACATGTGAAAAGATCCCCCAACAATTATTTGGGTAAAAAACAAGGTACAAATAAACTTGCAGGAAAACGCATCTGATTTGCACAGAAAAACAAAACAAAACAAAAAAACATGTTTCAAACTCAATATGGCCACCCACATATAATCTGGCCGGGCCCCACACAGACTCGGACCTCTTTGCAGGGCAGATACCAACTGCTCTCTGAAAGCTTTATATAACATAGGCTTGTGTGTGCGCTGAGGGAATTGAAAACACATGCACAGCCCATGAAACGCACAATTTGAACTTGTAAGTGGGTCCACCTGTTAAGGAAGTCCTTCAATTACTAACCCAAAAAACACGCTCTATGAGCATGCTCAGAAACATCCACACAAAAGAGAGAAAATAAACTAAGTCCATACCAAATGCATTTCAATTACCAAAAGGCAGCGGAAAATATCTAAGTCCCTGAGCATGCCCAGACCAAAAATTCCTCAGCTATCAAAAAATAAGGCAATACGCCCTGTCCTAAATGAATTACATCATCCAGCATGCTACCAAATTAGAAATGTGACAAATACCCTCTGGGCCGGGTGGGCAAACAAAGAGGCAAACGTGTGCAAAAGTTCAAATATAAATACCTTTGCAGTCTATGGGAAAGGACTTGTTAATTTTGGGAGGCACCACTTGGTTGGCTTATCTTCTAGTTATTGTCCTTAGGCTAGGTTCACATTGCAGCGATTTGTCATGGGATTTGAGAGATCAAATCGCATGACAAGTCGCAGCCTATTGGCGGCAATGGCACTGTTCCAATCGGTGCGACAACGATTTTGCAGCGCGGAACCGATTTGCAAAAGTTGTTCCTGCACTACTTTTACTGATTTCATGTACGATTTCTATAGACATCTGTGTATGAAGCCACAGAGATGTTTATCAAGTAGCACCTGAAATCGTGATGACCTTGCTACTTTGAAATCACGCTACCTCAAGTAAAGTAGCATGATTTCAAAGTAGCATCAGTGTAAACCAGGGCTGAAACTGAGTATGGGGGCCCAGGTCCCACCCTAGGTGACATATATCAATGTCAACAATTTGGACAACAACAAAGAGGAAACAAGGAGAAATGCCTTTAAAAATGCCCAATTTCTTAAGGGCCAGTTCACACCACATGCAATTCATGTCTTTTGTTTACTGCAGAAAAAAATCGCAAAGGGAAAGTAGGTAATAGGATTTTGAATGGCAGAGTTCAGACCAATGCTCCCAGTTCCAGTTCATGGAACATATCAAACTCTGCATTTTCCCTGCAGTGGACTGTACAGTAACGCTGGAAAACGCAGCAAAAAAAGCATAAACGCACATGCAGAAAAGCATCTGGAACACATCTGGACTGCGCTTCTATTGAGTGAACTAGCCCTGAGCCCTGCTTCACACTGGTGCGATTTGACATGTCAAATAGGCAGCATTTGCCAGCAATTCCTGTCAATGGCACCATCCTAATCATTGCAACACCGCATATGCGGCACTGCACCGATTTAACTAAGTAATTTCTGACATACTTTTTGATATTTTTGCACGCCCAAAACATGCAGAAATGTCTCTTTAATCGCAGCCAAAATCAGGACTGACAAGCATAAGTAAAATCGTATGAGTTTAGCTGAACTCGCACATGTTCACTCCCACAGTGTGAACCTGGGCTGAAGCTAGTAACTTGGGGGGGAGGGGGTTACTCTGCCTGTAAAGTGGTGCATCTTGGAGCATGTTTCCAAAATGATGCTTCAAAGATGTACATCTTTATCTAAAAAAAGGGATTTTTAATAACAGCTTACCTGTAAAATCCTTTTCTTGTAGTACATCACAGGAGAGCGGAATAGTAATAACTATGTGGGTTATAGAGCCTACCTTCAGGTGATGGACATTGGCAATCAAAGACAGGAAGTTCCCTCCTATATAACCCCTCCCACACAGGGAGTACCTCAGTTTTGTAGCAAGCAATACAGGTTCCAATATTCCCAAGATTGGCGGGAGCTCTGTGTCCCGTGATGTACTCCAAGAAAAGGATTTTACAGGTAAGCTGTTATTAAAAATCCCTTTTGTTTATCGTACATCACAGGACACAGAGCGGCATAGTAATAACTATGTGGGATGTCCCATAGCAATGCCAAAAAGAGGGGAGGGAAACCAGTAAACAATAATCAAAAGTATGGGCGCCCTCTAACGTCCAACTGGTAAAATGTTGCAAAAGTGTGGACCGACGACCAGGTCGCCGCCCTACAGATTTGAGCCATGGAGACTTGATGATGCCACGCCCAAGAAGCGCCCACTGCTCTGGTAGAGTGAGCCTTTATTGATACTGGGGGATTCTTCCCCTTCAATCCGTAGGCCTGCAAGATTGTCTGCCGAATCCATCTGGCCTTAGACGCTGCCTGGCCCTTCCTAGGCCCTTCTGGCAGGATAAATAAGACGTCCGTTTAACGGATCTGGGCATTGGCCCTCAGATAGACCCTGACTGCCCTTACCACATCTAAAGAATGTAGTAACCTCTCTTTCCCCAAACTCGGATTAGGGAAAAAGGATGGATACGATCCTGGTTCAAATGAAAACCTGACACCACCTTCTGGAGGAAGGATGGATGAGGCCGTAACACAACCTTATTCTTATGGATGACCAAATACGGTTCCTGAAAAGAAAGAGTGGACAACTCTGAAACTCTTCTGGCCGAAGCCATGGCTACCAGGAACACTAACTTCCTGGACAGTAAAACTAAGGGAATCTCCCTCAAAGGTTCAAAAGGCCGTTTCTGTAAGGCCTAGAGGACCAGGTTTAGGTCCCAGGGACACAAGGGGGTTCTGATTGGGGGATTAACCCATAAGACCCCCTGTAAAAAAGATTTAATCAGAGAGTGGGTAGCTAATGGTCTCTGAAATAGTACAGACAAAGCTGAAATTTGGCCCTTAATGGTGCTGACTGCTAACTTCATGTCAACACCCAGTTGAAGGAATTCCAGAATCCTTCCCATCAGAAATTTACGAGGGTGCCACCTTTTAGCCTCGCACCAGGCTACATAAGCCCTCCAGACCCTGTAATAGATCAATCTAGACACAGGCTTTCTGGCATTAATCAGAGTGGCGCTTACCGGCTTAGAGAGCCCTCTCTTACCTAAGATATAGGATTCAGTCGCTAAGCCATCAAACTTAGCGACCGTAAGGAAGGGTGGAATATCGGACCCCGAGACAGAAGGTCTGGCCGAAGAGGAAGGGGCCATGGATCCCCTATTGCCATCCTTACGATTAGCGTGAACCACGCTCTTCTGGGCCATGCTGGAGCTATCAGAATTACCGGCTTGCCTTCTACCCAAATCCTGCGAAGGACCCAGGGTAAGAGACGCACAGGTGGGAAGGCGTAGATCAAGGAGAACTGGTCCCATGGGCACACCAGTGCATCCATCTGGTACGCCAATGGGTCCCTTGACCGGGACACAAACCTGTCTATCCTCGCATTGAACCTGGAAGCCAACAGATCTACATCCGGGGTCCCCCACCTGTTGCAAATCTCCTGGAATACCTGAGGATGGAGGCACCATTCCCCTGGAAAAATCCGTTGGCGGCTGAGATAATCCGCCTGCCAATTCTCGTTCCCGGGATGAATATTTTCGAAATGCAGGGCACATGCGTTTCTGCCCATGTGAGGATCTGATCGACCACCCTCTGGGTTGACCGGCTTGTTCTGCCCCCTTGATGGTTTATGTATGTCACGGCCGTGGCATTGTCCGATTGCACTCTGACTGGCTACCCATGTAGCTCTGTTGTTCAAGCTCTCAGAGCCAGCCGGACTGCCCGGATCTCCAATTGGTTGATGGGCAGAGATCCCTCTGACACTGACCACCTTCCCTACTGGGTTAGGTTTCCCATCACTGCCCCCCAGCCTGTCATGTTACTATCTTCCAAACGACCGGGCTGAAGATTCTTCCCTTCTGGAGATTTTGGGGGGTCATCCACCAACAAAGACTCTGCCGAACCAGAGGTGAGAGGGACATGGGGTAGTCCAATGCTTGATGTCTCTTGTTCCAAGCCGTGAGGATGGCCGCCTGCAGTTTCCTTGTATGGAACTGTGCGTAGGGTACTGCCTCGAACGTGGCTACCATTTTCCCCAAAAGTCGCATACAGAGGCGAATGGATGGTCTTCCCCTGTTCAGGATCAACAGAATCAACTCCCTTAAAGCGTTTATCTTTGGTTGCGGTAGGAAGATCTTTCGGCTCTCGGTATCGATCAACATGCCGAGATACTCCAACTGTCTTGTTGGCTGTAAGGCAGACTTATCCTCGTTTATGACCCAGCTGAATGACTGGAGATACTGAAGCGTCATGCGCACCGCTCTCCTTAACACAAGGGCTGAACAGTCTATTAACAAGAGATCATCCAGATATGCTAACACAGAGATCCCCTGGGTCCTTAAGTTGGCCAATAGGGGTGCCAAGATCTTTGTGAACACCCTGGGAGCTGTGGCTAACCCGAAGGGGAGGGCCACGAACTGGAAATGACGGTGACCTACCGCAAAGCGTAGGTATTTGTGATGACCTGGAAAGATCGGAACGTGGAGGTATGCATCCCTTATGTCGATGGATTCTAGGAAGTCCATGCCCTGTAGCGTCGCAGCCACGAACCGGAGAGTCCATCCGAAACCTCCGGATGTTAAGATAACGATTCAGGCCCTTCAGGTCCAAAATTGGCCTGACATCGCCATTTGGCTTGGGGATGATGAAAAGATTTGAATAATATCCCTGGCCTTGATCTTGCACTGGTACCTCCACGATCACCCCCTGGCCTAGAAGCCGATCTAGGGCTGCCAGGAGAGAACGCTTCTTTCCTAGGTCTTTTGGCATATTTGATACCAGAAAACGAGGAGGGGGGAACCCTTGTAACTCCAATCGGTAGCCTGAAGAGATTGCAGAGAGGACCCATTTGTCGGGGACCTCCCTTTCCCAGACCCCCGAAAAAAACTGGAGCCGTCCCCCCACTCGCGAGAGTGGGGGTGCCCCCTCAAAGGGACGCTTTAGGGGCTGGCTTGTTTGGCTTACGGGTCCAAGGTCTCCTGTTACCTGGAGCCTGACCCTGTGGATTACTACCCCCGCTTGATCGACCTGGCGGCCGACGATACTGGCAAGATGTTGACGCCCCTGGGGTAGGAGAGGGAGGGCGCTTGAACGTGGGGCCCTGAACCCTCTTCTTTACCGGTAACAAGGTACTCTTTCCACTTGAGATCTTCTGGATGTACTTATCCAGATCCTCACCAAACAACCTTTCGCCATGAAAGGGAAATCCTGCTAGGCGTTTCTTGCAGGGAGTCTCAGCTGACCAATTTTTTAGCCACAAGAGCCTCCGCATATGAACTAATGCTAGCGAGAGCCGAGAAGCCTGTTGGATGGAGTCCTTAATGGCATCCACAGCAAAGCATAGGGCTCTTGGGAGGTCAGCCAAATCCTGAGCCTGTTGGGCCGGAATATCCCTTAGGACCTGTCTTGTCTGGTCCTTTAAAGCCTGGCAGACCCCTATAGCTGCAAAAGCTGGCTGGATTACTGCCCCTGCTGTGGTAAAGGCCGACTTTAACAAAGTTTCCAACCGTTTGTCCGCTGTGTCCTTAAACATTTGGACATTCTCCACAGGGCAGGTAAGGCTTTTAATGACGCATGACACCGCCGCATCAACTGCGGGGACTGTCCACTTCTTCGTGAAACTCTCTTCCATCGGATAGAGAACCGCAAACCTCTTAGGAGGGACATATAGCCTATCCGGGCGACCCCAATCCTGATACATCAGATTCTCTAACAGGGGATGGATCAGAAAAACCGACCCCGATTGTGGAGCCTTTAAGGATCCCAAGGAAGAGACTGCACTCACTGCCGGTACAGGCCGGGGTAGCTTAAAAGCTGAACGCACCATATCCGTTAAGGACTGGATCCAAAGCCTCTCAGCTTGTGTAGCTGAGAAAGGTTCTTCTAGAGTTGAATCTTCCGATACTGCCTCTAGATCCTCACCTTCTTGGCCCTCATCCTCGTTAGAGAGGTAATCAGCCCTCTCTAGAGATAGCACTCCGGGAGAGGGGGACCTAGCCCGCTTCTTCACTGGTAGAGCGGCCGCAATTAACGCCGCCAACCTTTGTTCTAACCCCCCAAGGGTAGAAGCCAATGCCTCCTCTGTAACATAAACAGGGGGCGCCTGGGCTGGCGCGGCTGTAGCCCCCAGTGACTCTAATGGCTCAACCTGAGGACCCAACTCTGGTGTCTCGGGAAAAAATGGCGCCATAGAGGTCTGGCCAAGATCCTCCGAGCCCGAGGGGGAGCCTCTTTGATTTTTTGCGGTCTTAGCCATCCCTGACCCCTTGGGAGCCATGCCCTTACTTTCAAGGACTGCTACAGGGACACCCACTGGGCTGGTCACTGTTGCTGGATCTACAAAGACTGATACCAAATACAACCTGCCGGGGAACAATGTGTTCGGGGTTAAGGAGAGTCTTCACTTTTGGAGAGCTGCTCCCTGCTGAGTCCACGCCAGTCACCTGCTCACAAAGTAACTATAGGAGATATGGTTCTCCTGTGTCCCATCTGCAAACCGAAAACCTCTCATATAAAACCTGAGGCTGTTTGCTTCTGGGCGGGCGTCCACAGACGTCCCGCCCTCCTGACTCGCGCATCCCAGGCCGGTGGAGGCTAGCAGGAAGAGAGGGGAGCAAAGCTCCAGGCGGGACACAATGCAGGACTCAGCAACACTCAACCCAGGCTGAAGGAAGAAAAACATTACAGGTAAAAAGTTTTGCTCACATTCAACCTAACAGCATGTGCAGGCATCAGCCGGTGGGATATCAATATGGGTACTTTTAGCAGCCATCCTGTCTACTCTAGACATGGTCAACATTGCCCATGCATAATAGCATAATACAGGCCACCCATAGACCCTGAAAAAATTGAAGGCCCTACTGTCGGACCAAGTCCCGTAGGTACCTCCACTTACCTTTCCACGCTGCAGGGTGTTGCTTTAAGCAAGTAGCCCAATCTTCACCCCTCACCGTGGGTATTGCCAAAGACCTTCAGGCACCGGGGTCCATCAGTAGGAACACCACTCCCCTGGACCTATATAGCACCCTGGCAGCAGAAACTTTTAGCCGTGGAAAAGACCAAAGTACTGGGGCCCAGAGTCCAGCTCTCAAAGAGAAGCGTTATAGGCCAAACCTCGTTCTTCTTAACCGAGGCCCGGGTACTGTCCACTTTGGCTATGAAGCACTTTGAACGGATCTGGATTCTTAGCCTGCTCTAGTCCCCAGGGGGACTCCACAAGCAAAAGCTTTCACAAACGTGACCAACACCTAAGACACTGGCGAAAAAACTGAGGTACTCCCTGTGTGGGAGGGGTTATATAGGAGGGAACTTCCTGTCTTTGATTGCCAGTGTCCATCACCTGAAGGTAGGCTCTATAACCCACATAGTTATTACAATGCCGCTCTGTGTCCCGTGATGTACAATAAAGAAAAGGAGAATTCTACATTGCATCTGCAATATTTAAAGACAAAACAAACAATTCCCTGCCCCCCCCCCCCCCCCCAAATACATACAAGGCCATTTAGGTCTGAAAAGGCTTAAAAGGAAAAACGCTCACGTGAAAAGGACCTCCCCAAAATCGCAAAAGAATGTGCCCCTCCCACGCAATAACAAACCCCTAGCAGGCCAGCCCAGGAAAGGGGGACAAGGGCCTCTTCCACACAAGCCTAGACTGGGGTTGTGGGGGGCTTCAGACAGGGGGTCTTTACAAAATGTGTAAAGCCCCTCTAAAGCAGTGTGGACAAGGTGATTTGTGCTTGGTATTGGGCTGAGCCCAACATGGCCCAAGGGCAGCCAGCTAGGTTGAGTGCATGCATGTGGCCTTGAATGGTTAAGGAGGGTATTGGGCGATCCTTCTTCTCGCACCTTTCCTAGCTGGCCTTGTTGTTTGGACTCATTTAGTATGTGGTTTGGATTGGTGAAGGCAGCTCAAGGCTCACAGAGTGTGGAGTTCCCCTTTAAATGCCCAAACTAGTCCAAGGCATACATATGCATTAGAAAAGGGAAAAAAATGTGTGGAGTTCCCCTTTAAAGGCTCAAACTAGTCCAAGGCATACATTAGAGGGGGAAGGCTTAAAGGGTTTGTAATTTTTCCTTTACAACACCTTTAAGGGCATTTTATGAGGAGCAAGCGAGGCAAGAGTATTTTTAATTACAAATCAATAAAACAGGCAACATGTTAAAAAACAACACACACTAACATAACCTGTGTATAAATATAATTCAATAAAGACTTAAAAGTGAACCAGCGCACACACCAAGAAAAAAAAATATGATGTGCGCCTGATCAACATATGCAAATGAGCGTGCGCCGCATAAGATTTATCAAAATTATGGCCGCAAAGTGATCTGGCGCACCTTAACGTGCGCAAATGCTGTTCACGCATGCGCAGTGCCCACATGACCCCCGCGCAGTACTAGTCGTATTTGCAGGCGTAGCAGGCTTCCAAGGAGAGTTAGTTTCCCATGCGATATGGGACATATTTTCAACTTCGGCAGTTTGGACTGTACTACCTCATGTCAGCCAACCACAACCCTATAGTATTGTCACTTTCAGGTTCTATTTATTTCTACTTGAATGTTCAGTGCGCCAGGTCGGCAGTGGCGTGCCGTTTGCCGCCGGAGTGCGCAGTGAAAACAATAGTAAATGGGGATTTGCGCTACGCTGCCGGCGCAAATTTTTCGTAAGGAAAAGATTTTCACCGCTCCAGGTGAGCCTTGTAGATGATCAGGGACGGTCGGATTACCAAGGTGCTGGCGATGCACGTAGCAATAGCAGTGAGAAGAGAGAGATGGACAGCCGCACTCCGGAAAAACTTTTAAAAGAAAGTTGTCTTTATTTTCAAGCTGGAACATGTTAAAGACAACTTTCTTTTAAAAGTTTTTCCGAAGTGCGGCTGTCCATCTCTCTCTTCTCACTGCTATTGCAAATTTTTTGTAAATGCTATTTTACCGTTGCGCCTCGCTGTGCGCCACAACTCAAGCAAAACGGTTCGTAAATCAGCCCCAGAGTATCAGGATGATGTAATGTACAACATAGAGTATATAGTGCAGGGGTCAGGAGTATGTAATGTACAACATAGAGTATATAGTGCAGGGGTCAGGAGTATGTAATGTACAACATAGAGTATATAGTGCAGGGGTCAGGAGTATGTAATGTACACCATAGAGTATATAATGCAGGGGTCAGGAGTATGTAATGTACAACAGAGTATATAGTGCAGGGGTCAGGGGTATGTAATGTATAATATAAATTATACAGTGTAAGGGTCAGGACTCATAATATTGGTATTCAGTAATCAGTGGAAGATTAAATGTTTACATGAAACAAGTTGCAGAGATCCCACACCGCTGCCTCCCATCTCCTGAGACTGCACTCGGTGACTTGGGTCTGAGACTATACAGACATATCCCTCCACCCGGCACAGCCAGCAAATAACAGAGCAAGTAACACGGGAGAATTGTTCTGTCAGAGATCTCACTAGACCCGGGCATGGGGCAGAAGACCCAAGGTACATACCCCAGGTGTCTAGGTCAAGCAAACCCTATGGTGAAAATCAACCTTTTGCTGCCAGCTGAACCCCAGAATCTCCATAAATCCAGTCTAGAGACATAAATTGTGTCTGCAGCACAGAGAAGGAAGATTATCCGAGAGAAATACAGGAATACAGGACGGGGAACACAGCTCAGGAAAGTGACCAGGGGATTACAGGCTGATATCACCCAGTCCCCGCCCTACTCTGGACCAATCAGTGAGCAGTATGGGTGGAGGAATGGATTTAGTGTTAATGACCCACCTGTGCTGATCTCTGTAGGAGTGTCCTCCTCTATAAATGTCCCCGTTATTCCATCCTCCTCCATAGACTGCTGATCATCCCTCACATACGTCTCTTCTTTTTTCATCTCAACTTTAGGATCTCTCAGGTTTCCACTCTGAATATAGAATAAAAATGACATCAATGGTAACAATGCAGATAATGTACAGATCCTAATGATACTATCAGTGATTGTTCCTCATCTACCTGATGATGGTGGGGGATGGTGTGACCTTCCTGTGTGGAATCCCGGGAATACAGAGGACGGGGACATCTCTCTGGTGGGTTCCTGGTATTAGGTGGCTCCATCATATCCTTGTGTCCTTCTGAAAACTCCTCCATCACTCCATACTCCTCATCCTCCCCTTTATACTCTTCTTTACCATCAATATTATCATCCCCGAGGTTTCCACTCTGAATATAGAATAAAACATTCATTGTAACAAACATGATGTGTATAAATCAGAACTACCAATAATTGTCACTCATCTACCTGATGATGGTGGGGGATGGTGTGACCTTCCTGTGTGGAATCCCGGGAATACAGAGGACAGGGACATCTCTCTGGGGGGTCTCTGTAGCTGGATGACTCCACCATGGTGTCCTTGTACAGATCTTTGTGTTCTTCTAGAGACTCTGACTCCTCCATCACCCCATCCTCATCATCCTCCTCTTTTATCTCTTCTTTAACCTCAACTTTAGGATCTCTCAGGTTTCCACTCTGAATATAGAATAAAAATGACATCAATGGTAACAATGCAGATAATGTACAGATCCTAATGATACTATCAGTGATTGTAGAAATACACAGTGACATCCTGACACCTTATAGGAACCTGACACACACAATGATACAGTCACCATCCAGACACACCCCTTGTCTGTTACTGGATAATGTCCCAGAATCCTCCTCACCTCTCCTGTCAGCAGCTCCATCATCTTCTTGGTGACTTCTAGAATCTTCTCCATGTTGTGTCTCTCGGGTTTTAGGGAGTCACATGGAGGCACTGTGATGGTCATAGGATCACCTGACTTCACAAGAGGAAATCTCTGTATTGGAGAACCAATAGGAATATCATGTTAGACTCCCAGAATACTCCTCACCCCCCCGGTCAGGTCTGTATTATTAATAGAGATAAGAGTGATATCATGTGATCTCCCAGAATCCTCCTCACCTCTCCGGTCAGGTCTGTATTATTAATAGAGATAAGAGTGATATCATGTGATCTCCCAGAATCCTCCTCACCTCTCCGGTCAGGTCTGTATTATTAATAGAGATAAGAGTGATATCATGTGATCTCCCAGAATCCTCCTCACCTCTCCGGTCAGGTCTGTATTATTAATAGAGATAAGAGTGATGTCACGTGACCTCCCAGAATCCCCCTCACCTCTCTGGTCAGGTCTGTGTTTTATTAATAGAGATAAGAGTGATGTCATGTGACCTCCCAGAATCCTCCTCACCTCTCCAGTCAGGTCTGTGTATTATTAATAGAGATAAGAGTGATGTCATGTGACCTCCCAGAATCCCCCTCACCTCTCCGTTCAGCAGGTAGATGATCTCCAGGGTGAAGTTTAGTATCTTCTCGGTCATGTGACTCCGGTCCTCCTCCGTCCTCATTTGTGCCATCATCTATGAATTTTTCCCTATAGACAGATACCATTGATAACAGAGAATTATATGTATTGGTTGTACAATAATAGGATGAAGATATCAGGAGGTAATATGAAGGTCAGTATGTACTTAAGCACTATGATCCCCAGTGGGAAAATATTTGATCTGGACAGTTTAGTGTTCACTACGATTCTTGCAAATTGGGAGTCTTGTAAAATTTGACCTCCTGGATCACAAATTCCATTCTATATGTTTGGTGTGAGATGAGGAGGAGATCCAGGAATCAGGATAAAGGTCAGGACAAGCAACAGACGAGCGCATCCAAGAGATGAAGCCGGGGTCACTACACAGAAAATCAATCCAAGGAAACAACATGAAGGACGAGGAATAGCAAGAAGGAGCTCAGAGACAAATGAGAATATTGCTCAGCCAATGGGAGATCATCTCAGCATGACCTAAAGTGGTTCTAAAGGCTCAAGGTTTCTTACCTTTATGCATTCTATAGATGAAGGTAAATAACCTTCTGTGTACAGCAGCCCCTCCCCCTTATACTTTCCAGAGACAGCAATTTTTTTTAGCAATGTGCACAAAATCATCGGCTCTCCCTCCTCATTTGCTGAGATAGCAGCGGGAGCCATTGGTTTTTGCTGCTGTCAATCACAGCAAGTCAGCCAATAAGAAAAGAGGAGGGGTGGGGCCGAGCTGCGGCATTGTGTGTGAATAGACATGCAGAGCAGCAGCTTGGGAGTGAGCCTGATTGGGTGCCCCCAGAGCAAGCAGCTTGCTCTGGGGGCAATTGGCAGGAGGGAGGGGCCAGGAGTGCCAGCAGGGGACCCCACAATAACATGTTTTGTATATATAAAAAAATAAAATAGAGTTACGCTTACCGGTAACGTCTTTTCCAGTAGTCTTTCAGGACAGCCACTATTGAGAGATAGGCTCCTCCTCTTCCTTTAGGAAACACTGCGCCAGCACATAAATTCTCACTTCCCCCTGCCAGACCTCAGTTTTTATAAGATCACCTCCGGTCAGCTAGGGAGACACAAGAACACATTAATAACATACAATTATATATCATTATCATGTCCTGGTCCTTTAATGAGACTTCCCTCTATTTGGGTGGGTAACTAGGGCTGTCCTGAAAGACTACTGGAAAAGACGTTACCGGTGAGCGTAACTCTATTTTTCCCTTTCCGTTTTTCAGGACAGCCACAATTGAGAGGATAATCGAGCACTTACCAGCTAGGGTGGGACTACAGCTTGCAAAACCTTTCGCCCAAAAGCTTGCTCACCTGCCGACACCAGGTCCACCCTGTAGTGTTTAACGAAAGTGGCGTAACTGGACCATGTTGCTGCTTTGCATATCTGTTCCGGCGTTGCTCCAGCCTTTTCTGCCTGAGAAGCTGCCAAAGCTTGGGTAGAGTGTGCCTTTATCCCTGTAGGGATCTCTTTACCAGCCAAAGTATATGCCTGCCCAATGGTTACCATTAGCCATCTGGCAATAGTGTGTCGAGATGCTTTGTACCCTTTCCTGGTACCAGAAATTAAACAAATAGCGAGTCTGACTTTCTAAATGCTTTTGTCAGCTCAAGGTAGTGCAGGATACATCTCCTGACATCCAAGGTACTGAACCGTAATTCCCCTTCCCCTGAGGGATTGGGACAAAAAGAAGGTAGGACTATTTCCTGATTTCTGTGAAATTTTGAAGTCAGCTTGGGTAAAAAAGCTGGATCGGTCTTAAAAACGACCCGATCTGGAAAAATAACACAGAAAGGGGGTCTGATCGACAAGGCCTCTAACTCGCTGACCCTCCTAGCAGTGGTCACTGCAACCAAAAACACTGTTTTTAAGGTCAGTTCCCTTAGTAGACATTTGTCTAGGGGCTCAAAGGGAGTACCCGTTAGGGTTTGCAATACTAGGGACAGGTCCCAACTGGGGAAGGGCGGACCCTGAGCTGGTCTCTGTCTGGATAGTGACCTGAAAAACCTGACTACCCAGGGGTTGGTGGCCAGAGGTTTCTCTAGATATGCACTGAGTGCTGAAATCTGACCCTTGAGGGTACTTACTGAAAGTCCCTTATCTGCCCTACACTGAAGGAACTCTAGGATGGCCGTGGGGCCCTCTACTGAACAGGAGCGTTCTACGCACCATTTATTGAAGCAAAGCCAAACTTTCCTGTAGATTCTGCAAGTCTCCTTTTTCCTGCTATTAAGGAGGGTAGCAATTAAACCTTCTGAAAACCCTTTTGATTTCAGTATGGCCTCCTCAGTAGCCACGCTGCTAACCTCCACCTGTGCACTTGTGGGCAGAGGACTGGGCCCTGCGAGAGGAGATCCTCTGGCAGTGGTAGAAATAAGGGAGGTTCTACAGCTAGCTGTTTGAGGACCGAGAACCATGCCCTCTTGGGCCAATATGGAGCTACCAGGATCAGGGAAGTGTGTTCCACCTGAAACTTCCTCAGAACTGCGGGTAAAAGCACTGGCGGGGGGAATGGGTAACACATTCTGAACTGCCAGTTTTGGGACAGTGCATCTACCCCCTGCACTCCCTTTCCCCTGTTCAGAGAGAAAAAACAGGGGGTTTTCACATTTTCTCTTGCCGCAAAGGAGGTCCACCTCCGGAGGTCCCCATCTCTTGGCCAAGAGACAGAAGACCTCCCGATTGAGGGCCCACTCGCTTTCCCTCAGTTGCCTTCGACTGAGAAAGTCTGCCGTCACATTTTTCTTTCCTCTCAGGAAGACTGCTGACAGCGAGAGGGTGTGGATCTCGGCCCAGCCCAGAATGTCTGCTGTTAGGGCCAACAGAACTCCGCTTCTTGTGCCGCCCTGCTTGTTCAAGTAGGCCACGGCTGAAGAATTGTCCGACCTCACCTGAGTGTGTTGCCCCTGGAGTTCCTCCTGAAAAAACCTGAGGGCTAGACTCACTGCCCTCAGCTCCTTCCAATTGGATGATCTCTTTAGATCCTCGAGATTCCAGATGCCTTGCGCTGGAAGGGATCCCAGGTGTGCTCCCCAGCCTTTGCCACTTGCATCTGTGGTTACCACCCGAGACACTGGGATAAGCCATAGATGCCCCTGAGTTAGGTTTGTGGCCTTCCTCCACCACCAGATGGGTCTTTTTACCTGTTCCGGTACTTGGACTAAGGTGTCTAGGATCTCCAGTGAATGATCCCAGACCCCTAGAATGAAGGCCTGCAGGGGCCGAAAGTGAAGGCCTGCCCATTGGACTGCTGGGAGGGTAGACGTCAACAGCCCTAGTGTTGACATCAGAGACCTTATTGAGACCTGTCGACTGCCCTGGAGGGAGGTCACTGCTCTGTCCAATTTCTTGACCTTTTCCATCGGGAGGAACACTCTTGAGAGAGTTGAGTCCAGCAGGTACCCCAGATAAGTGACCCGTTGTGATGGGATCAGGCTGGATTTTTCTAAGTTCAGCAACCACCCTAGGTCCGTTAGGACCTTTTTGGTCACTTCCAGGTCCCTGTATAGCTGCTCTGAGGATGTTGCAAATAGAAGCAGGTCGTCCAGGTAAGCTATAATGGACACTCCCTGGAGTCACAGAAATGCTATAGGTTCTGCCAAGATCTTGGTAAAAATATGGGGCGAGGAGGATAGCCCAAATGGCAGAGCTTGGAACTACAGATGTACAACTGTTCCGCATAGGTCCACCGCTAGTCGCAGAAATCTTTGAGAGCTCACTGCGATCGGGACGTGCAAGTATGCATCTCTGAGGTCCAGAGATACCATGAAGCAGTTGTGGGGGAGAAGGGCTCTGACTGTGTATATCGATTCCATGCAAAACGTCTTGTACGCAATGGATCTGTTCAGAGGTTTTAAATTCAGAATTAATCTGAATTTTCCTGAGGGCTTCTTTACCACAAAAATGTGTGAATAAAATCCCTTCCCTTCCTCCGTACCTGGAACCCTGAGGACTATGTTTTGATCCTCCAGCTCCCTTAGGGCCCCCAACAAGGCTTTGGATCTTTCCTCGCCTCTGGGTAGCTGTGTGACTAGGTATCTCTGAGGGGGTGGTGTCAAACCTTCCAGACGGTACCCCCTTCTTATGACCGCCAGGACGAACCGGTTGGGGGAAATTGCCTCCCAATGTGGGAGAAAGGCCCCCAGTCTTCCTCCCACTCTGACTAGGGCATCATGGGTTTTTAGGGGGCTGGTCAGGAGGGTGAAAAATCGCCCCCCCTCTGCCCCTGCCCTTGGGGGTCCAAACCCTTTTCTGGCCTGCCGGTTTGGGAGCCCCCTTCCGTTTTTGCGGACAAAACCCATTCCCTGTCTGTAGCAAGGTTTTCCACTTAGGAGGAAAGGACTTCATTTTGTCCGCCATGCGGTCTAACACAGGGTTCGACAAATCCCGGGCGCCAGGTCGCCATGGCGACTAGAAATAGGGTCCTGGCGACTTGGCTTGGAAGGGGGGCAAAAAAATATATATATATATATATTTTTTTTTGTGAGCTGGTGCCATCTGGTGGTCAGCCGTTGGTATTACAAGTTATTACCACCATATGTGTAAGCTGGCGCCATCTGGTGGTGGCCGTTGGTATTACATGTTAAGCATTACAAGTTAAACAGCAATTCTAATGTTATTTTTCACTATTTTCACTGCCATCTTCTTCCCTCTAATTAGAACCCCCAAACATTATATATTTTTTTTATCCTAACACCCTAGAGAATAAAATGGCGATCATTGCAATACTTTCTGTCACGCCGTATTTGCGCAGCGGTCTTACAAGCGCACTTTTTTTGTGAAAAAAATTACACCTTTTTTTAATAAAAAAATAAGAAAACAGTAAAGTTATCCCCATTTTTTTTATATTATGAAAGATAATGTTACGCCGAGTAAATTCATACCCAACATGTCGCGCTTCAAAATTGCGTCTGCTCGTGGAATGCCGACCAATTTTTACCTTTTAAAATCTTCATAGGCAACGTTTAAAAAAATCTACAGGTTGCATGTTTTGAGTTACAGAGGAGGTCTAGAGCTAGAATTATGCTTCAAGGCCTGGGCCAAAAAGCAGGTCACCCCGTAAAGGGTATCCCACACAACTTGGTTTTGGAGGCGCTATCGCCAGGCCAAGTCTTGAGCCAGAGGGCTCTTCTGGCCGAGTTAGCCAGGGCTGCCGATCTGGCTGACATGCGGACTGATTCCGCTGAGGTATCCGCTATGTAAGCAACTTCTCGCAGGATAGTAGGGAAGGAGGATAAGATGGTCTCCTTCGCCGTTCCTGCCTCAATGTGCTCTTGAATTTTAGAGAGCCAATGCTCCAGGTTACGGGCCACAACCGTAACAGCTAGTTCTGGCTTTAGATTCCTGATTGTAGAGTCCCACGTCTTTTTAAAGTGGGAATCAATTCTCTTGTCCATGACGTCACCCAAGACTCCCATGTCCTCAAACGCCAAATCTGTGTTTCTGGACACCTGGGAGAAGGCCGCGTCTAGTTTGGGGTTTTTGTTCCAAATAGACGTGGGATCATCTGAGAAGGGGAATCTCCTTTTTATGGATCTGGAAAAAAAAGGGTTTTCTTTCAGGATCCTGCCACTCCTTCTTAATAGTCTCAACCAGTACTTCGTGCACTGGGAAGACCTTTTTCTCTTGCTCCCCCAGACCCCTGTACATCTGATCGTGGAGGGTAAGAGCTTTTTTTGTCGGCCTGAATGCAGAGGATTGTGTAAACTGCCCCTAAGAGGTCCTCTACCTCTTCCATTGACAATTTATACCTGGAGGGTTTCCTGGACTCCCCGTCCTGGTCCTCTCCATCTGATCCCTCTTGGGAGTCGGAGGTGGCACTATCCGGTAGAGTATGTTCCACCTGGGAAGGGCCTGCAGGAACATCTGCCGTAGCTGAAGCAGCAGGTATGACAGGTGCAGAGCCCTGGGCCTGTGGCTGGGAACAGCGGGAAGCTGTCATTTTTCAAAGAGGGATTTGAAGGAAGAAAAGGTGGATGAGAGCTCTTTAACTGAGGCTGCTAATCCAGATTCCTGTTCCAACTCCCTTTCCCTGACTAAGGACTGTATGCAATCTTTACACAAAACCTTAGTATATGACTCTGGGAGGGTATCCCTACAGGAGGCACATTTCTTTTTAGAGCTATGTGACCTTCTACCACCCGCTTTCTCAACGGCTTTCTGAAATACAGTAAAAAAGGCAGAAAAAAACAGTACATTAAAGAAAAAAAATGGCTACAACCCTGGGAGTGCGCTAGTCCCCTACAAGCTGCTGGGAATAGGGCCTCCCCCCCCCTGACCACCCAGGGGGACTTGCCTCCCCATGCAGTGAACGCTACATGGAGGGACAAACCTAAGATAGAGAGGACCCTCCCCAGGGTACTCTTACCTTAGGCTGGCTGGAGGTAGCGTCCGTTGTCAGGGCTTGCTCTGGAGATGCTGCCGATATGACTGCAGGTGGCTGCTTGCTGTAGAGTCTCACATCGCCTGTGCGAGATCCTACTCTCCTCCAGTGTGCGCCCGGACCCCTATCAGCACCGCGACCCAGAACCGGAAGTCACGTGTCAAAGGGGAAGCATCTGCTATATGCCAGAGATGACGTCACCCGCAATCCGGCCCGCCTTGGTTCCAAAAATTGCGTCCCGTATCTGAACAGGGCAAGTCGAGCTGCCTCCCCTGCTGCAGCCCTATGGACGCGATAGGGGTCCCCCGCAACCTACAACCGTGCTTGGCAAGGATGGGGTGGCTGAGCGGTGGGTATGTACCACACCTAGGATACCATGAAATGCCCCTGCTTCCTTAGGTATGTAAAACAGCTTCAGTCCGACTGCTTCGGCCCGGTTCCTTGCACAGTGTCTCCCCACCAGAAGAAACACTAATAACTGAGGTCTGGCAGGGGGAAGTGAGAATTTATGGGCTGACGCAGTGTTTCCTAAAGGAAGAGGAGGAGCCTATCTCTCAATTGTGGCTGTCCTGAAAGACGGAAAGGGAAAATTAAGCCTTTAAAATACCACTAAAAATAATGAAGGCGATGAGGGTGAGGGGAGGAAGTCACTTAAGGTGATCATAGATACATGGAAATTCAGCTGGTTCAGCAGGGATCGGTCACATTTCCATCCATGTGTGGTCACTGCCGGATAAAAGTCACTCGATCAGCGGCTGCAGCCAATAGCTTCATCACTGATCTGTGTATTCTGAGAGCGGAGGAGCGCCCCCCATTGTCAGAATACAATAGTGCAGTGGGGAGGATTCCCCTACCACCCCCCCAATGTGTATGGGAGAATCACTTTTTTACTCACCCCGCTGGCTGAACGATAAAATTGAACCATGTATGGCCAGCTTTGGAGGGAAGATATATTAATCATCAACTGATCCCCCTGAAGGGGTTAATCTAGGTTTCCACACTATATATGTGTGTATCATCATCTGCTGGAGATAAAAGACGTCACAGTGACTATGGAGGAAGAGGACGGACATGACGGGGTTTGATGAACTAAGAGTGCAGAGAGAGAGCACACAGAGGCGAATCACCAGGAACCTGTGGGTGGGCGTTTATTGGGGGACTCGGGGTACAGGCAGGAGGAGAATTAGCCAACAGAACAAACAATAGACACAGCAATGAAGAGTGATCCTCAGGGCGTTAATATGGGACAGATAAGAGGTGGCATTTCAACAGGGCAAACAGAAGGCACAGAAATGAAGAGCGCTCCTCAAGACAGCAAAAAGGTTAATAGTCCACAGGGCAGAGCAGCGTTTGGTACGGGGGGTTAAAGTCCTTAGTACATGAGCAGTGTTGGCACATAGAGTAGCAAGACACATTACAATGAAACATTTCACCGGGTAACAATGTAACATCACACATGTAGTCCACATAGGATGGCCCAGCAGAAATGGGGAACCTGTACTCAGGGACAGAGATCCAGGCAGACAGGGCTAAGTCCAGAAAAGGGTAGAGATCAGGGCAAGATGGGTTAAGTTTAGGAATGGGAAAAGATCAGGGCAGGATGGGTTAAGTCCAGAAAAGAGCAAAGATCTGTGTAGGATGGGTTAAGTTTTGGAATGGGAAGAGATCAGGGCAGGATGGGCTAAGTCCAGAAAAAGGTAGAGATCATGGCAGGATGGAGTAAGTCCAGAAAAAGGTAGAGATCATGGCAGGGTGGGGTAAGTCCAGGAAAGGGCAGAGATCAGGGCAGGATGGGGTAAGTTCAGGAAAGGGCAGAAATTGGGGCAGGATGTAAGTTCAGAAAAGGGCAGAGATCGGGGCAGGATGAGGTAAGTTCAGGAAAAGGAAAAGGAAGAGATCGGGCAGGATGGGGTAAGTTCAGGAAAGGGCAGAGATCGGGGCAGGATGGAGTAAGTTCAGGAAAGGGAAGAGATCAGGGCGGGATGGGGTAAGTTCAGGAAAGGGAAGAGATCGGGGCAGGATGGAGTAAGTTCAGGAAAGGGAAGAGATCGGGGCAGGATGGAGTAAGTTCAGGAAAGGGAAGAGATCGGGGCAGGATGGGGTAAGTTCAGGAAAGGGAAGAGATCGGGGCAGGATGGAGTAAGTTCAGGAAAGGGAAGAGATCGGGGCAGGATGGAGTAAGTTCAGGAAAGGGAAGAGATCGGGGCAGGATGGAGTAAGTTCAGGAAAGGGAAGAGAGCGGGGCAGGATGGAGTAAGTTCAGGAAAGGGCAGAGATCGGGGCAGGATGGAGTAAGTTCAGGACGGGAAGAGATCGGGGCAGGATGGAGTAAGTTCAGGACGGGAAGAGATCGGGGCAGGATGGGGTAAGTTCAGGAAAGGGAAGAGATCGGGGCAGGATGGGGTAAGTTCAGGAAAGGGAAGAGATCGGGGCAGGATGGGGTAAGTTCAGGAAAGGGAAGAGATCGGGGCAGGATGGAGTAAGTTCAGGAAAGGGAAGAGATCGGGGCAGGATGGAGTAAGTTCAGGAAAGGGAAGAGATCGGGGCAGGATGGAGTAAGTTCAGGAAAGGGAAGAGATCGGGGCAGGATGGAGTAAGTTCAGGAAAGGGCAGAGATCGGGGCAGGATGGAGTAAGTTCAGGACGGGAAGAGATCGGGGCAGGATGGAGTAAGTTCAGGACGGGAAGAGATCGGGGCAGGATGGGGTAAGTTCAGGACGGGAAGAGATCGGGGCAGGATGGGGTAAGTTCAGGACGGGAAGAGATCGGGGCAGGATGGGGTAAGTTCAGGAAAGGGAAGAGATCGGGGCAGGATGGGGTAAGTTCAGGAAAGGGACGAGATCGGGGCAGGATGGGGTAAGTTCAGGAAAGGGAAGAGATCGGGGCAGGATGGGGTAAGTTCAGGAAAGGGAAGAGATCGGGGCAGGATGGGGTAAGTTCAGGAAAGGGAAGAGATCGGGGCAGGATGGGGTAAGTTCAGGAAAGGGAAGAGATCGGGGCAGGATGGGGTAAGTTCAGGACGGGAAGAGATCGGGGCAGGATGGGGTAAGTTCAGGACGGGAAGAGATCGGGGCAGGATGGAGTAAGTTCAGGACGGGAAGAGATCGGGGCAGGATGGAGTAAGTTCAGGACGGGAAGAGATCGGGGCAGGATGGGGTAAGTTCAGGAAAGGGAAGAGATCGGGGCAGGATGGGGTAAGTTCAGGAAAGGGAAGAGATCGGGGCAGGATGGGGTAAGTTCAGGAAAGGGAAGAGATCGGGGCAGGATGAGGTAAGTTCAGGAAAGGGAAGAGATCGTGGGAGGATGGGGTAAGTTCAGGAAAAGGAAGAGATCAGGGCAGGATGGGGTAAGTTCAGGAAAAAGAAGAGATCAGGGCAGGATGGGGTAAGTTCAGGAAAGGGAAGAGATCGGGCAGGATGGGGTAAGTTCAGGAAAGGGAAGAGATCAGGGCAAGATGGGGTAAGTTCAGGAAAGGGAAGAGATCAGGGCAAGATGGGGTAAGTTCAGGAAAGGGAAGAGATTGGGGCAGGATGGAGTAAGTCCAGTAAAGGGCAGATATCCAGGCCAACAGGGATAGGGGCTGGTAGGATGAAGTCCATGGGCCCTTGGAGGGGGGCTGTGGGGTTTGGCCACAGATCAGCAGCACAGACAATACAGAACTAGATATCCCAGGGTGCAGAGAGCAGCACACAGTCCATACCGATCCATCAGACTCAGCAGTTCTAAGCACCTTCCAGGTTCCTTCTAGTGAGGTCTGTGACCATCAGCCCCTCTCTGTGTCCATCATGGAAGACGACTCTCACCAGACTGACCCCCTTCTTTATTATCTGTGTTCAGTCAGAGACCTCACCTCAGATTCAGGGGGTGCCGAGGTGTCTGGTTCTATCACAATATACAATCATTTATGTTCTTCTTACTCATGTCCTCCCCATGGGGGGCCCCCGGAACTCACACACCACATTATACAGATAAACTGACTGTGTTATACATTGCATCCGGATTAGATCATAAAACATAATTAAAATATCCCAATATTTCTGACCTTCATCACAGTGACTATGGAGGAAGAGGACGGACATGACGGGAGGGTTACTGGGTGTAAATAGAAAATAAGATCTTATTACCTCCTCTGCTGCGTCTTCCAGCAACGTCTCCTCTCTACTTCCTCCCGACTCACCTCTCACCCGGAACTTCCTGTCTGTACCTGACATCACTTCCTGTCTTCCATAGAATCTTCCTATCTGTGTAGAAGTGAGATCACCACCTTGTGGAGCTCAGAGGAACTGCAGCCCTGAGAAACGTCGCATAGTGTGAACACGGCCTTGTGCTGTGTGTGTATGTACTGTATATCCTTATAGATGGGTCATCTCCACTCCCACCAAGGGGGATAGAAATATATTACTGCTCGGGGGAGGGGAGACATTTTGGCCCCTTTGATTTTGCAGTAAAATTGATGTGAGATTTAGTCATGTAGAACATCTGTTATATGGATACAAAGAACCCCAGCCGAGAGTAAAGGGTGGAAATGGCTCCTGATCCCCAGATTTGGGCAATTATGTCCCCAATATAAATAGAAAAAAACCTGCGCTATGTGTAACAACTCAAATACCTCCAGAAATAACTTCTACCGGACTGCTGCTGTAACAAAGGTAAGTCTTCCCTTTATCACCTAAAAGAGCATTATGTGTCACAGCGCTGTCCTATTGTGTGTGCCGCCCATCAATTATCACAAATACACTAAAATATGTGGAGACATTCATATATAAAGTGCTGGGGGTTCCAATAATATTCTCTGCAGATCTACTGCTTCCACTTTACACCTACTTCATTCATCTTGAATGAATGAATGAAAAACTTATAAAGCGCGGCGCATGCGAACTGAATCGCTTCTGGGCGCTAGTTGTTCGTGTCTCATGACATCAGAAGAGCAGAGTTTTGATCTGTCTTCTGAAAGTCAGGTGGTTTTCCTCCAACCGAATGCTGGTTGGTAAAGCGTTCCATAGTCTCGGACCCTGAAAAGCAAACCTTCTTTCTCCTTTGAACTTGTATTTGGTTTTTGGTACCCTGACCAGATTTTGGTTGGTGGATCGCAGAACGCGATTCGAATTGTGAGGTTTGATCTTGTCGCAAAGATATTGCGGAGCCTTCCCATGGATGCACTTATGTGTCAGGCAGAGTGCTTTGAATGCAATTCTGTCTTTTACTGGCAACCAGTGAAGGGTTCTCAGCGAAGGTGAGATTGATTCCCATTTTTTTTTCCCAGTCACCAGTCTGGCGGCCGTATTCTGAACGACTTGCAGACGGGAGATTTGGTACTTTGGGAGTCCGAGGTAAAGGGCATTTGCATAGTCCAGTCTGGAATTCACGATTGTTCCCACCACGACTGCTACGTCTTCTTTGGGGATAAATGGAATAAGTCTGCGTAGTAGGCGCAACAGATGGTGCGCTCCGCTGACTACTGACCCTATTTGTGCGTCCATTGTCATGAAGGTGTCGAAGATGACCCCGAGACTTTTTGTTGCAGATGCGAAAATACAGTTGCGTATCGTCTGCATAAGAGTGATAGAGTAGTTCTTGGCTACTGATAATATCAAAGAGAGGGCGAAGATAGATGTTGAAAAGCACCGGTGACAGGGGGGATCCTTGGGGGACTCCACATGACACTGTGCGCTTTTCCGACGTGAAAGAACCCAATTTAACTGTTTGTGATCGGTTTTCAAGAAAGGAAGAAAACCATGGTAAATCACCTTCTGCGACTTCTGCTACCTTGGCTAGTCGCATCAGTAACAGTTTGTGGTCTACCGTGTCAAAGGCTGCGCTTAGGTCCAGCAGAACCAGGAGACAAGATTCTCCTTCGTCTGCGGCCTCGAGGGCATCGTCCCATATTTTGAGTAAGGCCGTTTCTGTCCCGTGTCCGGGACGGAAGCCTGATTGTAATGGATCCAGTAGATTGTGGGTATCTAGATGCTGTTGCAGCTGTTGTACCACTACTTTCTCCATTATCTTGGAGAGAACATTTAGGCCTGTTATGGGACGGCGGTGAGTTGGGTCCTTGGGATCCAGGTTAGGTTTTTTCAAGATGGGCTGGATTGTGCCCTCTTTCAACAGGGATGGCACTGTGCCTTCCTTAAATGACTGGTTTATAAGCTGTGTGATGGGTGGTGCCAGGATGTCGGCACATTCCTTCAGCAGTTTGGTGGGGATGATATCATTGGGCGATGTGCTGTTCCGCAAAGCACCAATGATATTTTTTGTGGTATCGATGGAGATCGGTTCCAGAGTGAACTTTGTTGATTGTAGAGCGTTTCTGTGGGTGTTTTGTGGTTGATTGACGGTGGGGTTGAGGGGGGTATTGTTTTGCAAGATGCTTTCCCGGATTCTTTCAATTTTGTTGATGAAGAAATCCGATAGTTCATTACAGAACTCTTGGGTGTCTGAGTTGGAGACTTCAAGACATCCTGGATTCATGGTCTGGGTGACCATCTTGAAGAGTTCGCGGGGGGCGGTTTAGGGCGCTGTTAATCGCCATAGAAAAATTATGTTTCTTGGCTTTGAAGATTTCTTTATGATATCGTGTTGTTATTGCCTTGTAGATGATGAGGTTATCCTCTGCAGGACTTCTTTTCCAGGCGGCTTCCGCCCTTCTGCGCTCTTGCTTCAGAAGCGACAGCTGGTTGTTGAACCAGCCAGACTTTTTTTTCCGGATGCAGGCTTTGCGTTTCGGTGCTACTAAATCGGCTGACTGTAGCAGGGTTGCGTTTATGGCATCCAGTGTATCTGCGGCTGTTTGATGTGGATGGATTGTTTTGATTCTGTTTCCCAAGGTAGATTTGAAGAGTTCCGAATGGAGCTTCTTCTGAGATCTAGCCCAGTGTATTGTCACCGGCTTGGGTGCTTTTATCACTGGGGGAATTTTGGAGATTATGAAATTGATTGCATGGTGGTCTGTCCATGGCAATGGTTCATTTTCTAAAATGCTTATTTTCAGATTTTGTCTGAAAATTAGGTCGAGTGTGTGACCTGAAGCATGTGTTGGCCCGCATATAAGTTGCTGTAGCCCTAATCCCTCCAGGTGATCGATGCAGGCGTCCGCAATGGGATCCTGTGCGGAGTTGGCCCACAGATTAAAGTCCCCGAGCAGCAAAAGGTGTTTGCTGTTAAGGGTATAAGTGAATATAAACTCCGTTAATGATGGCAAAAACTGCGATTTTGGCCCAGGTGGCCTATAGCAGAGGAGAATGTGAACAGTCTCCTGGGGGGAAGTTTGAAGTTGAAGAGTAAGGGTTTCCATGAATGGAAGAGAATTTTGAAGGGCTGGCTTAGTGATTGTAATGTGATTCTTGTGGATCACCGCCAGGCCTCCTCCTCTTTGCCCTATTCTGTTTTCCGTTATAATGCGATAGTTTTCTGGCACCAATTCTCCGAGAATGGCGTTGCAGTCGTCTGAGAGCCAGCTTTCTGTAATAAAGAGGCAGTCTAGATCGTTTTGTAGTAAGAAATCGTGGATTTCTAATCAGTGTTTTACTGCCGATCTTGTGTTGATCAAAGCACATGATATGTGCTTGAGCTGGGTTAAATAGTTTACATTTTTGATGGTCGATCGTCGATCGAATCTCAAAAGTTGCTCTATTTTTAAGGCCTTTTTGGTGACGGCTGGTAATGCTGTTGCGAATTGTCTCAGACCCCGAATAGAGTCCGCAGAGTATCGCAGATTAGCCATTGTCGCCAGTCACATTGTCGTCAGTCTTTCCTAATTGCGGCGGCCGCGAATGAGGCCTGGTCTGGCGCGGATGCAGGAAGAGCCGCGAGACGCCGGACGTGATGGGTGGAAGACTGTCCAAGTGAGCCGTCACTCGTTGAGTCTTCTCTCCCCGATTGGTCCAGAGGAAGGCGAAAAACCCCAGGCGTGCTGTGCCAATCTGCAGCGATCGGGGGAAAAAATTCCTTCCTGACCCCTTAACGGCGATCGGTGCAACCCTGGATCAATTGGCTAGGGGGGTGTGGGGGGGGGGGTCTTAGTCCTGTTTTTTTGAGCTGTGTCTCCAGCACCTGAGAGCTGGGAGGACCCTGCCTGGCTGCACTATCCCTGGGGAGAGCCAACTCGTTTGAGAGCGTCCTGCTCTCACTATCCCTGGGGTGAGCAGACTAAGATGAGAGCGTCTGCTGCACCGCTGAATCTATATATCAAGAGTTCCAACTTTATTAGCTGCAAGCTTGTTCTGGATCAGTGATTGAAAAAATAATGAAGACTCCTGTCTTACCTCCTGTTTCAAACTCCTGGTTTTTAACTCAGGCACTTTTGATCAAAGAATGCACTTCTGGTCAGAGAGTCCACATGTGAAGCCACCATCTTTTCTTCCCTATTTTGCTGTGGTTTATTTTTTTTACTGGGTCCCCCCTGTGTTCATGTATCCCCTCACCTGTTCCTCAGATCGCTGTCATCCCTCACTCTATCCCTCTTTTTCCACCACTTTTTTACCCCTCTCTTCCACCCTGCTCTTCCCTCTCTCTCTCCCTTCTTTTTTCTCCCCTCTCGTCCCTTCCTTCCTTTTTCTCCCTTCCTTGCCCTTCCTTCTTGTCCCCCCTTTCCTTTTCCTCCTCCCTTTCTTTCCTATCCCCCCTTTCCTCCCCTCCCTGCCATTTGCTTAACCCTTCCTTCCCACTCCTTGCCTTCCCTGTTTCAATCATCTGCCCTCCCTCCTCCCCTCCCCCATTCAGCCCTACACCATATTGTCTCTTTCCAAGCACTGGGTGCCTTACCTTCAAAATAATAGCGATTATTATTATTATTAACCATGATACCTCACTCTACTAGAGCCCGCCATAATTATCCCCCATCTGCGCCACGGGGGGACTGCCAGACCCTGGACCTGATCGCCTTGACCAATAAAGGTGAGCAAGTCTTCTTGACTCCCCTTGCAGAGTGCACTGTTGATTGATTTTTTCTGTTTGTATTTAACATTGTACATATTGCTTGTTTCTTACTGTATATTTTACATACATTTCTTAGAAACCTCCTGAAGAAGCGGTACATACCGCGAAACCGGTCGAGGTCTATGGCTCCACCGATTAGATTATGAGGGTCTTGTCACCTATCCGATTTGTGGGGTTTGTCCCAAATGTTTTTTATATTGTATTTTGTTAAATAAATATTTATATTTTTTATCACCTTGTTTCTTATCAGTGCCTTGAAAATCCCAAATCCATTTCCCTTCTTGTTGACCTGTGATATTACATACTAATTACATAAATGTTCTATTACAGTTATACAGGGTTTATATTTGTATACTTCATTAAAAAAAAAAAAAATAATAATCGACTAATTTTGATTAACTAACGCACATACAGATACAACTACTTTTATCTGATCTCCTTGCATTGCAACTCTGCATTAGTCAGTGGTAAATGTGGTATACACTATATACTATCACTCAACACTAGTTGGTTTCCACAATCTATGACTTAACTGTTCACACAAATAAATTCAAACTGTAGCACTGATGTAAGTAAGTTTTTTTTACCCATCTGCCCCCATGCTTTAATATACCCATCTGCCCCCATGCTTTAATATACCCATCTGCCCCCATGCTTTAATATACCCATCTGCCCCCATGCTTTAATATACCCATCTGCCCCCATGCTTTAATATACACATCTGCTCCCATGCTTTAATATACACATCTGCCCCCATGCTTTAATATACCCATCTGCCTCTCATACTGCAAGAATATACACATCTGCCCCCATGCTGTAATAAACACATCTGCCCCCATGCTTTAATATACCCATCTGCCCCCATGCTTTAATATACCCATCTGCCCCCATGCTTTAATATACACATCTGCTCCCATGCTTTAATATACACATCTGCCCCCATGCTTTAATATACCCATCTGCCCCCATGCTTTAATATACACATCTGCCCCCATACTGTAAGAATATACACATCTGCCTCCCATACTGTAAGAATATACACATCTGCCCCCATGTGTACATTATAACAATGGGGGCAGATGTGTATATTCTTGCAGTATGGGGCAGATGTGTATATTACAACATGGGGGCAGATGTGTATATTCTTGCAGTATGGGGGCAGATGTGTATATTCTTGCAGTATGGGGGCAGATGTGTATATTACAGCATGGGGGCAGATGTGTATATTCTTTCAGTATGGGGGCAGATGTGTATATTAAAGCATGGGGGCAGATGTGTATATTAAAGCATGGGGGCAGATGTGTATATTAGAGCATGGGGGCAGATGTGTATATTCTTGCAGTATGGGGCAGATGTGTATATTCTTTCAGTATGGGGGCAGATGTGTATATTAAAGCATGGGGGCAGATGTGTATATTAAAGCATGGGGGCAGATGTGTATATTAGAGCATGGGGGCAGATGTGTATATTCTTGCAGTATGGGGCAGATGTGTATATTCTTGCAGTATGGGGGCAGCTGTGTATATTAAAGCATTGGGGAAGATGTGTATATTAAAGCATGGGGGAAGATGTGTATATTACAGCATCTGCCCCCATGCTTTAATATACATGTAGCGCCCCCTTGATTTCAGCATGGGCACTACGCCTATATTTTGTGGGAAGGGAGAGTTACTTTGCTCCCTTCCAGTGTTTGTTTAAATTTGGGACCTCTGTCCTTCTGGAAATGTCCACTGGGTCAGTCTGTGGTCGGGGAGTGCAATGCCACCCCTGGCCGGCAGCTGGCGCCAGAGGGGTTCTAGCAGTGCAAATCTTCTCTCAGCAGCCAATTAGAGGATGTTTTCCCTTGCAGGGCATGCTGGGGGAGGGTATATCTGGGACGGAGGTCATGTGTTGAGAATATTCCCGCGGGGTCCCTGTTCCAGGTGCGGTACCCACCTTCAGGGTTCGCGCATCCATGGACCCCGCCGGCGTGGCCCACCTGGCCAGAGCTGAACTTTGCAGCGAGCCTCATCCTGAGGAGAGAAGGTACCTCAGCGTTCCGCTGGGTTCCAAGGCATATTGACAGAATCCCAGCCTGGGATCGGGTGTCCGGACCACTGACAGGCATGCTTGCTGTCATCCGGGGACCATTCATAGAAAAGTCTACTGGGAGGATTCTCTTTCCTTATTCACCCAAGTCATCTGTTGAAATTGGCCCGTGGCAGGGGCCCTAGAGACAGGTCTGTGTGAGAGACCTGTTCCTCCCAGTATTATCCTAAGTGACGCTCCGGCTGCGAGGCCTATCATAGGGGTCTGTCCGGGGGCACTTCACCCACTCCGAGCAGAGTGGCGACGTGTTACAAAAATTGTTTCAATGCAGAGCAGCGTATTGCTCAGTTCTATATCCAGGCCTGATACCGCATGGTTCTCTTTTTCTTTCTTCATCAACTTTGACCTTCCAAAAATGGTGTTGATGTTGGCCGTGTTTGGCCTGGGCAATAAAGCATTGAAAACTCTTTATTGGATGTCTGAACGCCACTCACTGTTGCTATTCTCACAAGTTACACCCCTAGACTAGGGTTGCCACCTGTCCAGGATTCACCCGGACAGTTCGGGTTTGGGATCTTGTGTGCGGGTTTCAGTCTGCCTGAAACCCGGACACATTATTTAGACTGGGCTGTGGCTCCCCAAGTAACTGAGGTAGTCTCACAAAAATCTGTTGCCATTCGGGAGATGCGGGCAGCTGTCTGGGGGCAGGTTTGGCATCACTGAGGGGGAGCCATGATGTCAGCAAGAGCAGTTTGGCCACACCCACTGTTTGCCCCAAATGTGCCCTGTGCCGCTAAAGTGTTCGGGTTTGGCTTGAAGAAAAGGTGGCAACCCTACCCTAGACACTGCCAGCGTAACTCAGTAGGCCGATCCCAAATCAACCAATGGCTCCTTCAAGGGTAGCGTTACATACACATCTGCCCCATACTGCAAGAATATACACATACTCCAGCTCATAAGTATAAATGAAGCATCTGCCCCCATACTCCAGGAATATATACATCTGCCCCCATACTCCAGGAATATATACATCTGCCCCCATAATGTTACCACACACAGGATGGTTGTCCTCTCTTACCTGACTATACACCAGGCAGAGTAGCTGATGGACACGTGCGGTGCGCAAGGGAAGATGATACAAGCGGGCGGGTGATGATGACGTCAGCGCGCCACTACTCGGCCGCCGCCAGGTGGACCAAGATGGCTCCGGAGCTAGGCCGAAGCCGCGGCCTTTCCTATGGGCGAGACCGCGGAGCTTACTCGGCAGATCATCCTTGATCAAAATTATTTTAATCGATCAAAGAAATTAACGATTAATCGAGCAATTGATCGTTAATTTCCGCAGCCCTAAAAAAAATGTAATGATTATCAATGTATTTTTCATTGATATGAATGGTGTATAGCTGCATTACATATGTGGGATTCCATTCATTTCCTATACACCATTCACATGTAAATAGGCACATGTATGAGCTTTAAATATTGATAAAAACAATGTTTTTTAATAATTAGGTTAATGTATATTGTTTGGTGGGAATGTAACTTTATTATGTTATTAATATGTGGTGTATAATGTGTGCTGATTCGTGTTCAACTTTTTCTGTATTTTTCACTTCCTCATACTGTAATCCCGCTACATCACGCGAGATTACAGTGAGAGAAGCAGTTCTCAGGAGTTTCCAGCCGTTTGTAGATCGCTCCTCATCTCAACATGAGAATCGATCTACAAAGCTTCATATACAGGCACTCAGAGGAGAGCGATCTCCCCTGAGAATGCCTGAGAACTGAATAGCGGTATTTTACCGCAACTTTCATAAAAGGACACCTATGAGATGTTTCTCTGGGCTGCAGTTCCTCTGATCTCCCCAAGATGGTGATCTCACTTCTACCATAGAGAGTAGAAGTCTCTATGGAAGACAGGAAGTGATGTCAGAGACAGACAGGAAGTTTCGGGTGAGAGGTGAGTCGGGAGGAAGTAGTGAGGAGAAATCTTTGGAATCGGCAGCAGAGGAGGTAATAAGATCTTATCTTCTATTTACACCCAGTAACCCCCGTCATGTCCGTCCTCTTCCTCCATAGTCACTGTGACGTCTTTTATATCCAGCAGATGATGATACCATAGTTGCCAACATTTGAAAAAAAATTCCAGGGACACTTTGCAGCACAGCTATTAAGCTCCCGTACCAAGTCGCGAACATGCCGCCGCACTCGCGACCAATGGCTCTGCATCTTAAAGGGGACATACCTGGACGCCCATGTGCGCAGCCGTGCCACTCTGTCGCCGTACATCGTCGTGCGGCGGTTGGCAAGCCGCTACACAACTCTACACTTCCTTTATACAATTCTACAAATATACTTACAAGTGCAATGGTAAAACCTATAAAATAATATCCAGTGCAAATCAACCAATGTATTGCAATATAGTAGTGATGGTGTCACCCCCTCTGCAAAAATATTTAGAGAAATTGCAGAGCTTCAATGTGCAAATAATTGTGAAACCCCCTACATATAATAATAACAGAGATGCAAATCAATACGTGTTTTAGGACATAGTAGTGATGGTGTCACCCTCTCTGCAGAAGGTAGGACTTATTGCAGAGCTGCAATGTGCAAAATCATAATAAAATGTACAATTGATGTACATATTTTATTAGGATTATATATAGGGGGTTTCACCACTATTTGCACATTGCAGCTCTGCAATGTTTTCTACCATTTGCAGAGGGGGTGACATCATCACTACTATATTGCAATACATTGATTGATTTGCACTGGATATTCATTTATAGGTTTTACCATTACACTTATAAGTCCATTTGTAAAATTTTATAGATGAAGTGTTGAGCAGTGCTGCATTTTTTTGCTTTTTATTGATTCGTGTTAGATGAGTGAACTAGCTGACAAGATTCTCTTATTGCTTTTGAGTTTTTTTTTGGGTTGGGTTGTATGGTTGTTTTACTTGATTTGTTATTTCCTCTGTATACTGGTAACCACTGGTGCTATTGGTGGTCAGTGTGTCCCCTCTGTATGCTGGTGGTCAGTGTGCCCCATGTATGCTGGTGCTACGCGCAGGAGGATTATACGTGCAGGGTCCAGGAGGATGCTATGTGCAGAGTGCAGGATTCAGGGGGATGCTATGCACAGAGTGCAGGGCTCAGGAGTGCGTTGTGCAGGGCTCAGGAGTGCGTTGTGCAGGGCTCAGGAGTGCGTTGTACAGAGTGCAGGGCTCAGGAGTGCGTTGTACAGAGTGCAGGGCTCAGGAGTGCGTTGTACAGAGTGCAGGGATCAGGAATTAGTTAAACTGCAAAGATCCCAATTAATTAAACATAGCACACTTATCTTCTAAAATCTTGATTAGCAGCATACAGGCGCCAATGCAAGAATGGCCGCATCAGATGGATCCCCCACAGAAAATATTGCAGCAATATTTTGCTAAAAATACATTAAATGCATTATTAGCTGACACAAACACAACATAACTTACAACATTTCTGCTACCCAAGGATTAATGATTATTCAGCCTAGATTTGCATTGAAGCGATTTGGCTGCACCAGTCCTAAAAGTAGTTTCTTTACTTTTGCCGACTTCGGGGTGCAATTTCCATACACATTTGTGCCGCAACCCGCACAGATGTCTCTGAAATCGCCTCTGAAGTTGGGACTGACCTATGGGAGTGAAATCGTGCGAGTTCAGCTGAACGTGCACGATTTAATTCCTCCTATCAGTGTGAACCTGGGCTCAATATCCATTGAAAAACGGTTTTAAAAATTCTGAAAAAATAAACAAATAAAAAATAGAAATCTAGTGAAATGATTAAGGCTGGGTATACACTGGTGTGATGTGAGAAAGCCTGCGAATCCTGTGCAGGTTCGCGAATCGCACCAGACAGTTCACACTGACATCTGCGAACCGCTGCGAGTGTCAATAGAAAGCCAATGACACCCCCAGATCGGTTCTCAGATTGCAGTGTGAACTGTAAAATGGTGCAGGAATCAGATTGCATGGGTGTTTACACCCAGAAGTGTCACACCCATGAGATCTGATTTCAGTGAGGACCAAAAAAAGAGTCCTGCACCATTCTGGTGTAAATGCGATTTCAGGCATTCAGTTTGAATGGCTGAATTTGCATCGCACAGACATTGCATATGATGTGCACAGCAATGCGATGCAAATCACATGCGATGTCTGTGATCGCACACGTGTGAGCCCAGCGAGGAGGTTATTATAGGTGAGGGAATAGGATTGATCTGGAGTTATGAATACAATTGGACTATTGCTCAGATTCCTATAATGACAGATTTAAGCTATGGGTGATAGAACATGGGACACATTAACCAGATCAGTCAGTGAAAGGGTTACATACTAGGTCAGCATGGAGGACACCTCAGTCACCCACAGCATAGAGGTCCAATTCAGTTCAGTCAAAACACGCGCCGGCTCACCTGGCAGTGCACACCAGACGGTGCCTGTGCCGCTGAGGCCGCCGTACTTGGGCTGACTGGACCACCGCGTGACTCGGCTGAGGAGGGGGGGAGACTCCAGGTGCGTGCATGCGCCCAGGCCTGGATTTACTCCCTCTGCCGCCCCAAGGCCGGGTTCTCCAATGCTGCCCCCGCAGGGGGTGGAGCTAGTTGTTGAAGCATGTACAGCGCACCAAAACATTTGTATTGGTGCGGGGTGCACCAGTATTACACACACACACAGAGCCAATTCAATTGCTTTGATGATAGCTTGGTTTACAGCCAATAAGGAGTAATAGCAATAATAGCTGCCCAAGGGTGATTTCTGAAGCTTGTAAATGGAGCTTAACCACTTAAGGACCAGCCCATGTACATATACGTCCACAATATGGCACGTACAGGCACATGGGCGTATAGGTACGTCCTCGCCTATTAGCGGGTGGGGGGTCCGATCGGGACCCCCCCCGCTACATGCGGAGGTCGGGTCCGCTCGGGGAGCGATCCGGGACCACGGCGCGGCTATTTGTTTATAGCCGCTCCGTCGCGATCGCTCCCCGGAGCTGAAGAACGAGGAGAGCCGTGTGTAAACACGGCTTCCCCGTCCTTCACTATGGCGGCGCATCGATCGCGTCATTCCCTTTATAGGGAAGACACGATCGATGACGTCATTCCTACAGCCACACCCCCAAACAGTTGTAAACACATACTAGGTGCACCCTAACTCCTACAGCGCCCCCTGTGGTTAACTCCCAAACTGCAACTGTCATTTTCACAATAAAGAATGCAATTTAAATGCATTTTTTGCTGTGAAAATGACAATGGTCCCAAAAATGTGTCAAAATTGTCCGAAGTGTCCGCCATAATGTCGCAGTCACGAAAAAAATTGCTGATCGCCGCCATTAGTAGTAAAAAAAAAATAAAAAATAAAAATGCAATAAAACTATCCCCTATTTTGTAAACACTATAAATTTTGCGCAAACCAATCGATAAACGCTTATTGCGATTTTTTTTACTAAAAATAGGTAGAAGAATACGATCGGCCTAAACTGAGGAAAAAAAATGTTTTTATATATGTTTTTGGGGATATTTATTACAGCAAAAAGTAAAAAATATTGCTTTTTTTTCAAAATTGTCGCTCTATTTTTGTTTATAGCGCAAAAACTAAAAACCGCAGATGTGATCAAATACCACCAAAAGAAAGCTCTATTTGTGGGGAAAAAAGGACGCCAATTTTGTTTGGGAGCCACGTCGCACGACCGCGCAATTGTCTGTTAAAGCGACGCAGTCCCGAACTGTAAAAACCCCTTGGGTCTTTAGGCTGCATATTGGTCCGGGGCTTAAGTGGTTAAGAACTAGCTGAAGCTGACCTTGGCGTCTGTCAAATGGTCCTGCTGGAAATCCTCTTTTGATCAGTGGGCTGCAGCGCTGATCATTGTATTCTGATCAGTGGAGGAGTCCTGCTATCAGAGTACAATAGCACAGAGTGGAGAGGGGGGTTTCTGAAACCACCTTGTTTTTGTGCATGCAGGGATCTATTCGTTTTTTCTTCCAGCAGGCTGAACAGAAAAAAAAAATAATAGTGTGTACCCAGCTTTAGACAATGTGTCAGGGAAAACGTGTCATTCTTAGTGCTCCTCCACATGAACAGTAAAGGTGAGCATACACTTTACAATCTGATTGTGCAGAAATTGTACAATCTCGCTTTGATTTACCAAAACTTTGTAATATGAGGACAAACCTAAACAATTCATTATCCAATTGGTAGTATCAAATCAGGCAGGCCCTTGTACTACATAGTTGGTGGTAGAACCAAAAGATACTATACAATCAGATTGTATAGTGAATGGTAAGCTGACCATAGATGGATTTTTTTTTTGATCAGTTAGTGTCTGATTGAAAAAAAAAAGCAAGGTGGATGAAGGAATCCTCTCCACAGAGACATTGCATTGTGATGGTGGTTAGAATACATTGATTAGCGCTGCAGATCAAAGGAAACATTTCCAACAAGCTGGTTTGAGAGAAAATGATCGTATTATAGTGACTTCTCTTTAGCAGGAATGGCCCTAGATGTATTGAAACTCATCCAGTCCTTGGTGAGCCAGCTGAATTTCCATTCATGTCCAGACTTAGTAGCTCCTGTGTAAAATCCCTGTTTTCTGATGCCTGGGCAGCTGGGGAACCCACTAAGCCTCCATGCACAGGAGTTGTTTAGGCCCATTCAGACATGTGTGCCCATGTGCAGGGCTCTCTTGTGCATTGTGTGCCCCCTGTGCCAGTGTTCTATTCATTTCTTTTGGGACCCAAACCTGCATGTCATATTAGAATACAGAGGCTATGTGAATGCGACCTCATGTCCCAGTAGAAATGAATGGGGTGCTGGCACAGGGATGCACATAATGTTCATGCATCCCCATGCTGATAAGATAGCCCTGCATGGGAGCCACATGTCTGTGCCTCATCTTAAGAAGTCCTTAATAAAAAAAGAATCAGGAAGAACAGTTTTCTTCACAGCTAGAACTGTGTAATCATGCCTGAGAGGTTACCTGTTAGCTGAGTAGTGGAAGCCTCAGCAGCACAGAGACGCCACTCACTTTGCAGTAGGACTGGAGAGGAGGGGACGAGCACAGGAGGGGAGGGGTCACCTCCACATTGTCCAGAGAAGGGAGGAAATCAACAGGAGGCAGAGCTGGTGATGTCACACAGACATCGGACACTCTGAAAGCAGGAGTGATAGAAATCAATGGAGAGGGGAAAGAGAGGCTGCTGTCCGGGCAAGCAGAGGAGCAGGAAAGCTGTACAGTATCTGGAACCATAGGAAGGCATTGATATGCTTTCCCAACCCCATGCGTCCCGCCCACTCCACTGACTCTACTGTTGCTCAGGGACTAGTACAGTGCACTGTGCAGGCAGGGGGCGGGTGTAGTGCTACGATCTAGCCTACACACAGGAACACACAGCGCCGCCCACCATCCGAATTAGCCAATCGGACGACAGACACCAGCAGGCCAGCTCTGACTGTTGTTTTACAACTCTGGAAGCCGCACCTGCTTTCCCCACTAGCCGGGACAAGTCCCGGCAGGCTAAATTAGCCGGGACTAGGTCCCAAATAACGGGACTGTCCCTTTAAAAACGGGACAGTTGGCAAGTATGTGATACACACATATATAGTGTGGAGACCTATATTAACCCCTTCAGGGTCAGAACATTCCCCCACTTAAAGGGCCGGAACATTCTCTTCATTTCAGTTTATACTAACAGATTATACGATAATACGGGTTGTTTTTTTTTTTTTTTAGAGGTGGACTTATGATTAAGAATGAGCTCCGGCGTGTTCGCATTGAACACGTGCGGAGCCCGCCAAGAAGTCGGCACCCGCGCTGCGCTAATCATTTCCCGATGCTCGGCTGCAGAGATCGGGAAATGTCTGCCTGGCTGTGATTAGCGCAGCGCGGGTGCCGACTTCCTGGCGGGCTCCTCACGTGTTCAATGCGAACACGCCGGAGCTCATCCTTACTTATGATAGTTGATTTTGATTTTATAATCTTCATGGAGGAGGAAATAACTATTCCTGATGTCTGTGAAGGTTCAACACAAGGGATGTGTCTGGATGATGACTTTATCTTTATAAGTATCAGGTGATGTCACTGTCTATTTCCCTATGTAGGAGTATTTAGAAGGACACAAGGATCTCTACAAGGACGTCATGATGGACAATCAGCCGCCCCTCACATCACCGGGTAAGAGGAGACTTTATTGTAAAGGAGAGAGCAGTACGGAGGCTCCACCTAGATCCCCCATCATCTGATAAACACATAGAAACAATGTATTCAGTCAGTGTGTGTGTTTCCTACAGATGGATCCAGTAATGGGAACCCACCAGAGAGATGTCCCCGTCCTCTGTATTCCCGGGATTCCACACAGGAAGGACACATCATCCCCCACCATCATCAGGTAGATGAGGAACAATCACTGATAGTATCATTAGGATCTGTACATTATCTGCATTGTTACCATTGATGTCATTTTTATTCTATATTCAGAGTGGAGACCTGAGAGATCCTAAAGTTGAGGTTAAAGAAGAGGTAAAAGAGGAGGATGATGAGGATGGGGTGATGAAGGAAGAACACACCATCCCCCACCATCATCAGGTAGATGAGGAACAATTATTGGTGGTTATGATTTATACACAAACATGTTTCTTATAATGAATGTTTTATTCTATATTCAGAGTGGAAACCTCGGGGATTATAATATTGTTGTTAAAGAAGAGTATAAAGAGGAGGATGAGGAGTATGGAGTGATGGAGGAGTTTTCAGAAGGACACAAGGATATGATGGAGCCACCTAATACCAGGAACCCCCCAGAGAGATGTCCCCGTCCTCTGTATTCCCGGGATTCCACACAGGAAGGTCACACCATCCCCCACTGTTACAAGGTCGGTGGGGCGGAGCATCTAGAACATGGACTGGTGGAGATGATGTGTGGATTTTGTATGTAAGTTTATATCTTACAGATGATATTCTCTCTCATTCTCTTGATTTAGAGTGGAGATCCAATCGATATAGAATTTGAGGTGAAATCAGAAGAAGAAGAGACGTATGTGAGGGATGATCAGCAGTCTATGGAGGAGGATGGAATAACGGGGACATTTATAGAGGAGGACACTCCTACAGAGATCAGCACAGGTGGGTCATTACCACTAAATCCATTCCTCCACCCATACTGCTCACTGATTGGTCCAGAGTAGGGCGGGGACTGGGTGATATCAGCCTGTAATCCCCTGGTCACTTTCCTGAGCTGTGTTCCCCGTCCTGTATTCCTGTATTTCTCTCGGATAATCTTCCTTCTCTGTGCTGCAGACACAATTTATGTCTCTAGACTGGATTTATGGAGATTCTGGGGTTCAGCTGGCAGCAAAATGTTCATTTTCACCATAGGGTTTGCTTGACCTAGACACCTGGGGTATGTACCTTGGGTCTTCTGCCCCATGCCCAGGTCTAGTGAGATCTCTGACAGAACACTTCTCCCGGGTTACTTGCTCTGTTGTCTGCTGTCTGTGCCGGGTGGAGGGATATGTCTGTATAGTCTCAGACCCAAGTCACTGAGTGCAGTCTCAGGAAATGGGAGGCAGCGGTGTGGGATCTCTGCAACTTGTCTCATGTAAACATTTCATCCGCCACTGATTACTGAATATCAATATCATGAGTCCTAACCCATCACTATATACTCTATGTTGTACATTACATACTCCTGACCCCTGCACTATATACTCTTTATTATCTCTGAACAAGAACGGTTGGAGAGCCGGTTTAGGGCCAGGACACATTTGAGTAGATGCAATGACAATTGGCAGACTCTTAGGCCCCGTACACACGTCCGAGGAACTCGACGGGCAAAACACATCGTTTTGTCCGTCGAGTTCCTTGTGAAGCCGCCGAGGACCTCGGCGAGCCGAAATTTCCTATTGAACAATGAGGAAAAAGAGAACATGTTCTCTATTTCCTCGCCGAGGTCCTCGACGGCTTCCTCGGCCGAAAGTGTACACACGGCCGGGTTTCTCGGCAGAATTCAGCTCCGACCGAGTTTCTGGCTGAATTCTGCCGAGAAACTCGGTCGTGTGTACGGGGCCTGAGACTTCTATAGGTAGACTGCTATACAGTGGAAGGCCTCCAGCCGGACACCACTTCTGTATAGGTAGGACCGCTGTCTCCTATGGTAACAAATCTTGTTACAGTCACTAACGCTAGTTCTACATAACTCTTGGTAACACAGAATAGTTCTCTTCTTCTCACACAGTCTCTCACTGCAGATCTTCTCTCCCTGAGCTCCCGGTCTCTCACTAGTAGGGATGAGCTTTATGTTCGGGTTGAACATGAGTTCCACTTAAACATTGGCTGTTCGCCCATTCATCGAAAAACAAACATTATGGGGCGTTCGCACCATATACGAGCGCCGCGTCACGCACCATAATGCACCGCGAGACTGCAGTGCATTGCTGTATGATGATTGGCCAAAGCATGCACTATGACCCGCATACTTTGGCCAATCCCAGCACAGTCATTCAAAGAGAGCCATAATTGGCCAAAGCAGGCTGCCTTTGGCCAATCATGGCTCAGGGGGACTAAGTCCACGCCCCACCTGCACGTCACCCCTGTGTAGTGTGTTGTTGGCGTGGACAGAGACAGAGTGTCATTTAGATTGAGCAGGCAGGTGATTCAGTTAGCTGCAGTGCATTTAATATATATATATATATATATATATATATATATACACACACACACACACACACACACACACAGTCTCCTACATATATATATATATTGTAAGCTGGGGGATAGGTAGCAGGTACAAACACTCCCTGGGATGAGCAGGCACAGATACCAAGTCCATAATATAAGTGACAAACAGTGGGGTGTTTATTGGTGCTATATACAAAGTCTTTTTACAGGTGCTGTACAGTGTGCAGAAAAACAAAACAAAAGTAATTAAACAAAAGCCTAGCCGTGTCCCGGCTCTAACTATACAATATGGACGCCCTCACTACCAGGCTGAACAAACCTACAGCTTGTCAGCCTCCACAGCTTGTCAGCCTCCACATCGATTGCTTAACAGTTTTGTTTACCAACCTTCTTGCTCTCACAGACCAACTCTATCTGTGTGTCCCAGGGCAGAGCAAAGGGTGTCTGCTCAGGTGAGCTTAAATTGGCCTGGGGGAGAGGGCCAACACCTGTACTGGATCAGAGATCCCTGAACGTATAAGAGAGGAGCCTGGGAGAGGTGTAAACCCGGAACAGGACTTTCCCAGGCTCTCTCTGGGACGCTCTGCTACACATCCTCCCCCCTTGTTTCAACCCCAGGGTTGGAGCACCTGTAGCCCAACAGGAGTGAACACGGGACAGGGCATCTACATTCCCCATCTCCACACCCGGCCTGTGTTTTACCGTGAAGGAGTAATCCTGTAGGGCCAAAAACCACCGGTTCACCCGTCTATTCGTCACCTTCTTTTGGGCCTTCCATTTCAGGGGAGCATGGTCAGTTATCAACTCAAACTGGCGCCCCAACAAGTAGTACCTGAGCGCAGCCACGGCCCACTTTATGGCTAAACACTCCTTTTCAATGACTGCATATTTTTTCTCATGGTCATTAAGCTTTCTGCTTAGGTACACGACAGGGTGTTCTTCCCCATTGTGTACCTGTCACAGTACTGCCCCGACACCTACATCAGAGGCATCCGTTTGAACCAAAAAGTCTTTGGTGAAATCGGGGGAGTATAGCACTGGCTGTGCACAAAGAGCTTTTTTCAGGACTTGGAAAGATTCTTCCGCTACTGGGGACCATTTCACCATTACGGAGTCTTTCCCTTTCGTAAGGTCTGTCAGTGGGGCAGCTATAGTTGCAAAATTTGGGATAAACCTTCTATAATACCCCGCAATGCCAAGAAAAGCCCTGACCTGCTTTTTATTTGCAGGACGTGGCCACTCCTGGATGGCTTCTATTTTATTCACCTGGGGCTTTATGACACCACGGCCAATAGTGTAGCCCAAATACTTAGCTTCCTCTAGACCGATGCCACATTTTTTGGGATTTGCCGTAAATCCTTTGTTGAAGAGGGAATCAAGGACAGCCTGGACATGGGGCAAGTGAGACTCCCAGTCAGTGCTATGTACCACTATGTCATCTAGATAGGGTCCTGTCCATAGCCCTCTGAAACGTTGCAGGGGCATTTTGCAACCCAAAAGGCATCCTCTTATATTGAAAGGATCCCTCCGGGGTTACAAATGCAGTCTTCTCTTTGGCGCTAGCAGTCAGGGGTATTTGCCAATACCCTTTTGTCAAGTCCAAAGTGGTCAAATAGCGAGCTTTGCCAAGTCGGTCTATAAGTTCGTCTACTCTGGGCATTGGGTACGTGTCAAACTTTGTCACTGCATTAAGCTTCCTAAAGTCATTGCAGAACCTCCAAGTGCCATCCGGTTTTGGGACTAACACAATGGGGCTAGACCAGTCACTATTAGATTCCTCAATGACATCTAGCTCCAACATCCTTCTAACTTCATCACTGATGTCCTTTCTCCTCGCTTCAGGATTTTGGTACGGCTTGAGCTTGACACGGACCCCTGGTTCAGTAACAATATCATGCTGAACTGCTGAGGTCGTACCAGGCAACTCTGAAAACTTCTCTCTATTCCTTATCAGGAACTCTCTAGCTTCCTGTTTTTGGGAATATGACAGGGTGTCTGGAATCGTGACCTCAGGGATCAGAGGGGACTCATTACCTTTAGGCGTTACAGGGAGGGACCGCGCAGTCAATGCCAGTCTATCCTTCCAGGGCTTTAACAGATTTATGTGGTAAATTTGTTCGGGCTTCCTTCTACCCGGTTGATACACCTTGTAATTGACCTCCCCAACTTTTTCAATTACTTCAAAGGGACCCTGCCACTTAGCCAGGAACTTGCTCTCAACAGTGGGGACCAATACAAGGACCCTGTCACCAGGTGAGAAAACACGGAGTTGGGCCCCCCTGTTGTATATTCTCTGTTGGGCTGCTTGGGCCTGCAGTAAGTGTTCCTTTACCATCGGCATGATTGCTGCAATCCTCCTGCATTTGAGCGATATGCTCAATGACACTTTTGTGGGGTGTCTGTTCCCCCTCCCAAGTTCCTTTGGCTATGTCTAAGAGTCCCCGAGGGTGTCTCCCATAAAGCAGCTCAAATGGAGAGTACCCCGTAGAGGACTGGGGAACCTCCCTGATGGCGAACATCAAGTACGGTATCAGAAAGTCCCAGTTTCTCCCATCCTTGTCCACAACCTTCTTTAACATACTCTTTAATGTCTTATTGAAGCATTCCACCAAGCCATCCATTTGAGGATGATACACCGAGGTTCGCAACTGCGTCACCTTAAATAACTTGCACAGCTCCCTAGTTATTCGTGACATAAATGGGGTACCCTGGTCTGTAAGGATTTCTTTAGGGATGCCAACCCGACTGAACACCATAAACAGCTCTTTGCAATGTTTTTAGCAGACGCGGCGCGTAAGGGAACGGCCTCAGGGTAACGGGTAGCGTAATCCATAATCACGAGGATATGCGGATGACCACGGGCAGATTTGGGGAGCGGACCCACAAGGTCCATGGCAATCCTTTCAAAGGGAACTTCAATAATGGGCAAGGGCACTAAAGGACTTCGGAAATGGGGCTGCGGGGCTGACATCTGACACACAGGACAGGATTGACAATAATTCTCAATATTTTTCTGTATCCCAAGCCAGTAAAACCTGCGCAACACTCTTTCAGTGGTTTTCTCAACCCCTAAATGGCCTCCTAGCAAGTGCCTATGAGCAAGTTCCAACACCACCCGCCTATATGGCTTAGGGACCACCAACTGCTCAACCACTTCATCATTCATTTTACATACACGATACAGTAAATCCTCATTGCTGCAGAAATAAGGAAAACAGGGCCTGTCCCCTGGTTCAACAGGTACATCATTAATCACCATTACATTTTCCCAGGTCCTGGTGAGGGTAGGGTCTTTTCTCTGCTCAGTACCAACATTTTCCTTGTGCACATTAAGGTCAGCAAACTCCAACGTAGGCTCAGAGTCAGCAGACGGCTGTACGGCTCTACTGGTTGTGAGGACTTCCTCAGGCTCCTCCAGCTCTCCTGCCATAACTGAGAAAGAAAAGCTCGGAGAGCCCTGAGATGAGTCCCCTGAACCCACAATATCAGAAGTAGCCAGGAGTTCTGGCTCTGCGACTGATTCAGGTACTGAGATCGGGGCGGGACGATCCCACAGTTCCCAAAACGTAGGGAAGTCCCTACCAATGATTGCCTCATGCACCAAGTGGGGCACAAGTCCGACCGCATGGGACACCGTACCTAAGCCAGTTTTAAACTGAACAGTGTCTATAGGATACTCCCGGGAATCGCCATTTCATGAAGATTCACAGTTTCAACCAACTCAGCTGTAACCAAAGTAACTAGACTTCCAGAGTCCAGCAAGGCCGTAATAGGCTTATTATTAACAGTCATTTGACACATGTGTTTCCCCACATTTAGCGCTGCAGTGCATGAAACAGCAGCAAACATAGACTGCCTTCTAATGGACAGATCACACTGCATTGGTTCATCAGTCAATGGACAGTTTGCTGCAACATGTCCCAGTTCTTGGCAATGAAAACACCTGATGTTTCCCCAGTTCGGTTTGCTGACAGGCAGTGGTTTCCCTTGTTTGGGACGCCAAACTTCAGTCCTGGCACCAAAAATCCTCCCCCCTACTTCCTTGCCATGCTTACCACCCACTTCCCCTAAAACAGTCTTACCAGTTGCCTGGGGAGACCGTGGCTTTGGGTGGAAAGTCCGTGCGGCTGTTGGGGTGGTGACCAGGTTCTAAGCAGCAAAGTACCTCTCAACGAGTTCCACCAGGTTATCTGCCGAATTGGGGTCTCCTTGACTCACCCACTTCTGCAGGGGGATTGGGGGCCTCTCAACTTGGAAGAACCAGCTGTGGACCCGCTGTGCTCGAACGGCCAAGGTGACACCGAGTCACACCAGAATTTCCTGCTTGACCTTCTCATAGTCTCCCGCTTCTGCCGACTCCAGATCATAGTAGGCCTTCTGCGATTCACCAGACAGTAAGGGGGCGATCAGTCCTGCCCACTTGGTTTTAGGCCAACCTTCCCTCCAGCGGCCTGTTCAAATGTTAGTAGGAAGGCCTCTGGATCATCATCCGTAGTCATCTTGGACAGAAAGCGAGCCACATGGATGGCTGAAGGCTTGCTTCCAATATCCTTGATTTCCGCAGGTGCCCACTGTGCTAGCATTTCTGCAACCTTAGTCAGGGTTTTCCTATCCGCTTCTGCAGCAGTGGCAAGCTGTTCAAACAGCCTCTGCAATTTCTCCGGTACAGCACCAATCTGCCACTGCGATTGCTCTTGTGCAGCACTAATCTGTTGGTACAGGGCCTTTGTTTGCTCCTGTGCAATAGCATTGGCTTGCTGCAGTGCAGCATTGGATAACACCATTTGTTTGAGGATTTCCTCCATCTTGTCACTTTAGGTACTGGCCTTTTAAAAAGTAACTTGCTACTGCTGGTCGCAGCCTCCACCATATGTAAGCTGGGGGATAGGTAGCAGGTACAAAAGCTCCCTGGGATGAGCAGGCACAGATACCAAGTCCATAATATAAGTGACAAACAGTGGGGTGTTTATTGGTACTATATACAAAGTCTTTTTACAGGTGCTGTACAGTGTGCAGAAAAACAAAAGTAATTAAACAAAAGCCTATCCGTGTCCCGGCTCTAACTATACAATATGCACGCCCTCACTACCAGGCTGAACAAACCTACAGCTTGTCAGCTTCCACATCGATTGCTTAACAGTTTTGTTTACCAACCTTCTTGCTCTCACAGACCAACTCTATCTGTGTGTCCCAGGGAAGAGAAAAGGGTGTCTGCTCAGGTGAGCTTAAATTGGCCTGGGGGAGAGGGCCAACACCTGTACTGGATCAGAGATCCCTGAACGTATAAGAGAGGAGCCTGGGAGAGGTGTAAACCCCGAACAGGACTTTCCCAGGCTCTCTCTGGGACGCTCTGCTACAATATATATATATATATATATATATATATATATATACACTGCATCCAGTGTAGCCAAGCCTATATCTGACTGCAGGCCATTCCTGGCGTACTTTTTCTAATAAACTAAAGGCTCTGATGATGGCTCCCAGGTTGAGGAAGGGAGTAACGTGAGCCTAGAGAGAGGGGGTGCCCAAGAAGGACAAGAAACTGGCAGTCATGTTTCCCCAGCTGCATCATACTGCCAAGTTTGCTCCAGTGATGAGGAGGGAGGGGATGATGAGGTCACTGACTCTACTTGGGTGCCTGATAGAAGAGAGGAGGAGGAGGAACATCTCCAATGAGGCAGAATGCCCTCCAGGTGGCAGCTTAAGGGCAGCCACCCTATTTCATCACACCACAGAGCTAAGCATGTGCAGGGCGCTGCTGACTCCCCACGTATTTTGAAAAGTTCTTTGGTGTGGGCCTTTTTTGACACGTGCAGCAGATCGCACCGTTGCTGTTTGTAACATATGTCTGAAGCGTGTCAAGTGTGGCCAAAACAGCAGCCGCTTGGGCAACACATGCTTGACCAGACATATGTCGACCTCCCATGCAGTCCGTTGGCAACAGCACTTAAAAGGCCCACATGAAAGAAGAAGACAGACCTCTCCTTGCTTCTCATCAGCTGGGATCTCCAACCCCACTATACCTTCAGTCCTCTCAGAAACCTGCACTGAGAGGAATGAAGGTGTAAAATTAGGTGTCCCAAGTACTTGTGGGAAATCTGCTAGCGGTACACCAACATCCGATTGTAGCAGGCAAATTTCCCTACCCATGTTGCTCAATCGTAGAAAGAAATTTGGTCCTAGCCATCCACATGCTCAGCGTCTGAATGCTAGCTTGGCTAAATTGCTAGCACTGCAACTGCTGCCTTTCCAGCTGGTAGACTCTGCCCCCTTTTGTGAATTTGTGGAATGTGCGGTACCTCAGTGGCAGGTTCCCAAACGCCATTTCTTTTCACGGAAGACCATTCCGGTTCTCTACCAGCATGTGGAAGGCAATGTCTTGGCCTCGTTGGACAGGGCAGTCAGCAGTAAGGTGCATATTACCGCTGACTCATGGTCCAGCAGGCATGGACAGGGACGATGCCTTTCCTTCACGGTGCACTGGGTAACTCTGCTGGCAGCTGGGAAGGATGCAGGACAGGGTGCAGTATTGTTGGAGCTTGTTAGGCCACCACACCTGCAAAATGCTAGTGGTAGCTCTCTCCTCCACCCCCTCCTCTTCTTCCTCTATGGCCTCTTCCTCTGCAGATTTGTCCTCCTGAACCAGCAAAGCTCCATAGACGTTCAAGGGGCTACGCAAGCACTCGGGAAAAAGGATGCCATGCGGTGCTTAAGTTAGTCTATATCTGACTGCAGGCCATTCCTGGCGTACTTTTTCTAATAAACTAAAGGCTCTGATGATGGCTCCCAGGTTGAGGAAGGGAGTAACGTGAGCCTAGAGAGAGGGGGTGCCCAAGAAGGACAAGAAACTGGCAGTCATGTTTCCCCAGCTGCATCATACTGCCAAGTTTGCTCCAGTGATGAGGAGGGAGGGGATGATGAGGTCACTGACTCTACTTGGGTGCCTGATAGAAGAGAGGAGGAGGAGGAACATCTCCAATGAGGCAGAATGCCCTCCAGGTGGCAGCTTAAGGGCAGCCACCCTATTTCATCACACCACAGAGCTAAGCATGTGCAGGGCGCTGCTGACTCCCCACGTATTTTGAAAAGTTCTTTGGTGTGGGCCTTTTTTGACACGTGCAGCAGATCGCACCGTTGCTGTTTGTAACATATGTCTGAAGCGTGTCAAGTGTGGCCAAAACAGCAGCCGCTTGGGCAACACATGCTTGACCAGACATATGTCGACCTCCCATGCAGTCCGTTGGCAACAGCACTTAAAAGGCCCACATGAAAGAAGAAGACAGACCTCTCCTTGCTTCTCATCAGCTGGGATCTCCAACCCCACTATACCTTCAGTCCTCTCAGAAACCTGCACTGAGAGGAATGAAGGTGTAAAATTAGGTGTCCCAAGTACTTGTGGGAAATCTGCTAGCGGTACACCAACATCCGATTGTAGCAGGCAAATTTCCCTACCCATGTTGCTCAATCGTAGAAAGAAATTTGGTCCTAGCCATCCACATGCTCAGCGTCTGAATGCTAGCTTGGCTAAATTGCTAGCACTGCAACTGCTGCCTTTCCAGCTGGTAGACTCTGCCCCCTTTTGTGAATTTGTGGAATGTGCGGTACCTCAGTGGCAGGTTCCCAAACGCCATTTCTTTTCACGGAAGACCATTCCGGTTCTCTACCAGCATGTGGAAGGCAATGTCTTGGCCTCGTTGGACAGGGCAGTCAGCAGTAAGGTGCATATTACCGCTGACTCATGGTCCAGCAGGCATGGACAGGGACGATGCCTTTCCTTCACGGTGCACTGGGTAACTCTGCTGGCAGCTGGGAAGGATGCAGGACGGGGTGCAGTATTGTTGGAGCTTGTTAGGCCACCACACCTGCAAAATGCTAGTGGTAGCTCTCTCCTCCACCCCCTCCTCTTCTTCCTCTATGGCCTCTTCCTCTGCAGATTTGTCCTCCTGAACCAGCAAAGCTCCATAGACGTTCAAGGGGCTACGCAAGCACTCGGGAAAAAGGATGCCATGCGGTGCTTAAGTTAGTCTGCTTAGGGGACAGGAGCCACACTGGGGCAGAGATTATGTCAGCTCTGCAGGGGCAGGCTCAGAGGTGGTTGACGCCACGCCAGCTTCAGCCAGGAATGGTTGATCCATGTGCCCTGTTTTCAGGAACTTTCCCAGAACTTATCCACCCTTCGCAGAGGATGAAACATCTTTGAGAGGCCTTTCAGAAAGGTTTGTGCAATGCATTTCCAGAGCCTGGGAGGTTACAATTTCCTGGTGCTGGACAACGTGTTGCTGAGGCTTCGTCCAATTACAGAAAGAGCGGTGGAGAAGGTGGCCGTCTCACCGATGCCTTCAGACAATTCTTCAGTCCGCAGCCCCAAGGTCTGATCGGTTCCAGCAACCGTCGCCACTGTCTAAATTACATGGTGCAGGAATATCTAGGGGCAAGGTCAGACTTGGAGACCTTTCCAACAGAAAATCCTCTGGGTTACTGGGTCTTGAGGATGGTCCACTGGCCAGAGCTTGCACAATATGCAATTGAGCTACTGGCCTGTCCTGCATCCAGCATTCTTTCTGATCGCACATTCAGTGCTGCTGGAGGCTTTGTAACCGATCACAGAGTGCGCCTGTCCACAGACTGTTGATCGGCTCACCTTCATAAAAATGAATCAGTTTTGGATCACCAGCTACCAAGCACCTGATGCTGATGTAACCAATTGATTTTTCTATGGATGTGGGATCCCTTGAAGACTGCCTATGCTGAGTGACTATCCTATTATGCTGAGTGACTATCCTAATCCTCCTAAATGTTCATGTTGATAGCTTCTAAGAATATTTTTGTTTCAGGGCACTACCACCGCCGCCTAAGGTCCAATTTTTCTGCCTCTGTTTACACGCCCCTGTTAATTACCATTTGTATCTAATATTTCACAGCAGGGCCCGTTCCTGCACCCACCAAGAGTAACGGTGAGGGCTTACAGTGTTCTGGTACCACCAACACCTAAGGCACAATTTTCCCCTACTTTCATACATCCGACTTACAAACGACTCCTACTTACAAACGGAGGGAGACAACAGGAAGTGAGAGGAAATCTACCCCTAGGAAGAGAAATTCTCTCCTGTAAGGCCTCGTACACACGACAGAGTTTCTCGGCAGAATTCGGCGAGAAACTCGGTCAGAGCCGGATTCTGCCGAGAAACTCTGTCGTGTGTACACTTTCGGCCCGATGGAGCCGCCGAGGAACTCGTCGAGAAAATAGAGAACATGTTCTCTATTTTCTCGTTGTTCTATGGGAGCTCTCGGCCTGCCGAGCTCCTCGGCGGCTTCAGGGCTGAACTGGCCAAGGAACTCGATGTGTTTGGCACGTCGAGTTCCTCGGCCGTGTGTACGAGGCCTAAGAGTTGATATGGGAAAAATGTGTCTCCTCTCCACTGATGCTTTATCACCAATCCTTGTTTCCCTAATAACCCCAAATTTTCTAAATCCAATTGTCATTAGGACAGAAAGTGAGGTGAAATCTTCTGAACACGGGGCACAGACAGCAAAACAAATGTTGCAGGGGTGATAACCCTTCCCTATGTTTTCCAAAAAGCTTCAAATTAGATTTTTTGGCCGGAGCTACACTTACAAAATGTACCAGTTCCAAATTACTAACAGATTCTACTTAAGAACAAACCTCCAGTCCCTGTCTTGTTTGTACCCCCGGGGACCGCCTGTATACTGCTGTTCAGAGTATATAGAGCCTGCGGGCACTTTTGATTTTTCACGTTCGGGCCCCATAAACTTTAACGGTGTTCGAATGTTCGCACAAACTTTCGGTACATTCGCTTGTTCTGCCACAAACCGAACTGGGAGGTGTTAGGCTCCTCCCTACTCACTGGACTTCCAGATTCAGTGAATGAATGAATGAATGAAAAATTTATAGAGCGCAACACATGCGAACTGAATCGCTTCTGGGCGCTAGTTGTCTGTGACTCATGACCTCAAAAGAGCAGAGTTTTGATCCGTCTTCTGAAAATCAGGTGGTTTTCCTCCAACCGAATGCTGGTTGGTAAAGCGTTCCATAGTCTAGGACCCTGGAAAGCAAACCTTCTTTCTCCTTTGGATTTGTATTTAGTTTTTGGTATCCTGACCAGATTTTGGTCGGTGGATCGCAAAACGCGATTCGAATTGTGAGGTTCTATCTTGTCGCAAAGATATTGCGGAGCCTTCCCATGGATGCACTTATGTGTCAGAATGTCCTGAGCTCTTCTACAGCTAACCCGCTGTATATTCCTCAAGCGTCAACCCCGCTATCCTGCTGGGCCCCTGGCTTGACACTTACTGATGCTCCTCAAGCGTCACCCCCGCTATCCTGCTGGGCCCCTGGCTTGGCACTTACTGATGCTCCTCAAGCGTCACCCCCGCTATCCTGCTGGGCCCTTGGCTTGGCACCTGCTGAAGCTTTCCCACTTCTTCACTGTCCCAGGCTGGTGAGAAGATTGCTCTGGTACTGGCTCCAGCTTACTAACTGTAGTCTCCGGTAACAAGGTGGATGGTCCCTTAGTGGCAACAGCTTCCCCTCCACCTCCAACCACAACTGGTTCCCCGTTTGGCTGAATCTTTACTCTCGGTTGGAATCCAATCCTGAAGTCCCAACCCTGCGCTGATTCTCTTGCTCCTGGATAGGCCTCAGGCTTCCGGCCTAAGAACCCGGGCGACATAACACACGTCCACCCAGACAGCCGTGCAGTTGGCACAGAACCCTGATCACCTGACTCCACCCAAATAAATAGGCTCTCCCAGCAGGCCAAGGGACCAAAGAAACCCCTGCAAATTGGTTGAGACACCCCATCCATTCATAATCCGACCTTGCTACACCCTTGTCTATCTAGTGCCACCTAGTGACAGAAGAGAAAAGGTGCAGCCATCCAAAGTTAGAGAGGAATCTGTAGATCTCCTAACAATAAGCAAGGATAACTACCACCTGGGAAATTCAATTTATTAGCCACCCTTCCTAAACACCAGGGTGCTACATGTTCATTACATACTCCTGACTCCTGCACTATATTCTCTATGTTGTACATTACATACTCCTGACCCCTGCACTATATACTCTATATTGTACATTACATACTCCTGACCCCTGCACTATATTCTCTATATTCTACATTACATACTCCTGACCCCTTCACTATATACTCTATGTTGTACATTACATACTCCTGACCCCTGCACTATATACTCTATGTTGTACATTACATACTCCTGACCCCTGCACTATATTCTCTATGTTGTACATTACATACTCCTGACCCCTGCACTATATACTCTATATTGTACATTACATACTCCTGACCCCTGCTCTATATACTCTATGTTGTACATTACATACTCCTGACCCTCGTCCTATAATCCCCTCATCACTGTCACTCCTATAAAAGACAGTTCTCGTTGTTTCCTCATTCTCTGACTAAGGTCCATGAATAAAGAAATGATCTGGTAGGAGATCAGAGGACCCATTTACTAGTTACCTTGAGGGGGAATTGTAAGGTCCTCAGAGACAAAGCTGCCTGATGTGGGCGGAGTTCTGGTTTAGGGGAACCAATCAGCTCATGTCTAGTAATAATCTTTGTATTTCTATTTTAGTAGATGGACGGGAGATGAGGAAAACCTCAGAGGATTGTCTCACTTTGTCTCCAGACTGTAAAGTAGAAGATGAGGACATCACACAGTATAGTCCAGGAGAAAACCCGACTACCTCAAATGTCCATCCGGCACCAAACAGTGTAGATGGACCATCGTATTCCTCTTATCCTGAGGAATCTCAGACTGTGAGGGACGTTGCCCGACCATCGTATTCCTCTTATCCTGAGGAACCTCAGACTGTGCGGGACGGTGCCGGACCATCGTATTCCTCTTATCCTGAGGAACCTCAGACTGTGCGGGACGGTGCTGTCTTTCCAACACATAAGAGGTTTCCATGTCCTGAGTGCGGGAAATGTTTTTCACAGAAGTTCCATCTTTCCTCACATCAGAGATCTCACACGGGGGAGAAGCCTTTTTCCTGTTCTGAGTGTGGGAAATGTTTTTCACACAAGTCCAATCTTTCCACACATCAGAGATCTCACACTGGGGAGAAGCCTTTTTCCTGTTCTGAGTGTGGGAAATGTTTTTCAGTGAAGTCCAATCTTTCCATACATCAGAGATCTCACACTGGGGAGAAGCCTTTTTCCTGTTCTGAGTGTGGGAAATGTTTTTCAGTGAAGTCCGATCTTTCCACACATCAGAGATCTCACTCGGGGGAGAAGCCTTTTTCCTGTTTCGAGTGCGGGAAATGTTTTTCACGGAAGTCCAGTCTTTCCACACATCAGAGATCTCACACGGGGGAGAAGCCTTTTTCCTGTTCTGAGTGTGGGAAATGTTTTTCAGTGAAGTCCCATGTTTCCAAACATCAGAGATTTCACACGGGGGAGAAGCCTTTTTCCTGTTCTGAGTGCGGAAAATGTTTTTCAGTGAAGGACAGTCTTTCCACACATCAGAGATCTCACACGGGGGAGAAGCCTTTTTCCTGTTCTGAGTGCGGAAAATGTTTTTCAGTGAAGGACAGTCTTTCCACACATCAGAGATCTCACACGAGGGAGAAGCCTTTTTCCTGTTTTGAGTGCGGGAAATGTTTTTCAGAGAAGTCCAATCTTTACAGACATCAGAGATCACACACGGGGGAGAAGCCGTATTCCTGTCCTGAGTGAGGGAATTGTTCCTCACTGAAGTCCTGTCTTCCTGTACATCAGGGGTCCCACACAACCCTCGAGGTGTATTAGTGAGTGCGGGAAATGTCTTGTATGTGAATGTTGAAACTAGTGCTTAGTCATACCTAGAGTCCCCTAAAAAGTTACACTTACAAGAAATAACAATAAAAACAGCAAGTATCAAATCACCAGCTCATTCACCGCCGGTCTAGACCCACGGCGCTTCGCCTGACATCACAGATAGGGCTCCTCCCTTCTAAACGCGTGTCGGCCTCTCATTGGCCTTCGTCAGTAGATGGATGGTCAAATGAGGTGAAACCTTATATACCTGCCTGTTGCCTAGGCAACCCTTCAGGCATCACCACAGTCTGTGAGGACACGCCCTCTTCCTGTGACTACAGAGCTCACATTTCATAGAGCTGGAGAGCGTGTCACCCGAATCTGCAAATCAGCAGGGCGCTCTCACTCGATCACACCGCTGAGCTCCGTGGTAATGTCCCGTTACAATCTAATCTCCACATGAGTGTGCGATGTATCGCCATATACATACAATAAAAAAACAAGTCTAAAATAAAATGAAAAGATGTTCCTATGTATATCTTTATCCACCGGGACAAATTCTATCTTTATTAGGACCTCGTTGTCCATTCATTAAAAATTATTATAGAAAACATAAATATGTATGAATCAATCACATATATGAAAAATCAATTGTACACCGATCCTAAAAAATAATAATAGTATATAAAACTACGGCTTGTCCAGGATTTGAACACGGGACCTCTCGCACCCTGAGCGAGAATCGTACCCCTAGACCAACGAGCCGAGTTACCCCTCCCACATTTCATGAGCTTATATCACTTTATAAACATATTACAATCAATCATTAATAAAATCTAATGTGAATGTCGATCGGCGGTGAGTGAGCTGGTGATCTGATACTTGCTGTTTTTATTGTAAGTGTAACTTTATAGGGGGGCTTTTATAATAAATTCAGAAACAGAGAGCACTATAGTACTTGTGTGTTTTTTGTTTCATGTCCTTCACCCCGGGATATAGAAGTGGAATTGATTATTAACCACTTAAGGACCGGGGCCTGTTTTTCAGACTTGGTGCATTCAAGACTAAACAGGTTTTTTTTGCAAGAAAATGACTTAAAACCCCCCAAACATTATATATATTTTTTGCTAAGACCCTAGAGAATAAAATTGCGGTCATTGCGATACTTTTTGTCACACCGTATTTGCGCAGCAGTCTTACAAGCGCACTTTTTTTTGGAAAAAAAACTTATTTGAATACTAAAATAAGACAACAGTAAAGTTAGCCCAATTTTTTTAATATTGTGAAAGATAATGTTACGCCGAGTAAAATGATACCCGACATGTCACGCTTCAAAATTGCGCCCGCAATGGAGTGGAATGGAGTCAAACTTTTACCCATAAAAATCTCTGTAGGCGACGTTTAAAAAAATCTTTAGGTTGCATCTTTTGAGTTAGAGAGGAGGTCTAGGGCTAGAATTATGTTGGCCATTGATAGCAGGAGAAAAATAAAAATGGAGTCATTCCCTCTCATTGGCTGAGTACATTTTGTGGTGGAAGATTTCACAGACATTTAGGGATCTATTATAAAACAAATTGTAGAATGAATGTGACAAGCGTTCCTCCAATCATGACAAATATTGGATCATCGGCTCCATCTAGTGGCAAAAATCTGCCCATGTGGTATTAATACCGACCATTGACGTAAAACAGAAAATATCACATTTGGCCATTAGATGGTGCTAAGTACCATAGAAATTATCTCCACCTAGTGGCCAAATGCAATCATTTCCATTGTAAATGAATTATAACCGTTCGACCAGCACAGCAAATATCCTAATAACATTCATCTTTCCCCCATTTACACAGAAGGAATGTACATGGACTTTCCCCGGGGGAATTGCTATGCACATATTTTATGAATAGACCCCTAAATGTCAGGAGACGTTTATATAAAGATGGGAAGTATGGAGCAGATAAATCAATAGACCTCCTAGCAATGTTATTACCAGGCTGCAGCTAGGGGGAGCTCTAATGTGTGAGCACAGCAGAGTGATCCCATCTAGCTCACATTAACCCTTTCACTGTCAGATGTTTTTGCACATTTTGGGTCTGAAGATTAGATAAAACCACCAAACATATATTATCTAATAGCAGAGGCCCTGGAGAATAAAATGGTGGTGATTGTTAAGGTGTTCCTCGTACACAAATTTCCCCTTAATATCCGGGGTTTATTTCCTCCTTTCCCCCCATTTTCTATGGTGTGATCTTTTCTACAATACTTTGTTACAATACACAACGTGTGTTACATTATTATATTGTATGAATCTGCCTCCACAATCCAGACAAGTCATTTTCCTGACCAATTGCATTACTACCTTTTTACTATTTCCTGATTCTATGACTGTAATCTGTTTAAAAGTAAAATTATAATAAAAAAATGTATTGAAGAGAAAAAAAGTTGTGTGTGTCGGTGGTGTAAGGCTTGCTAGAGTTCCCCCATAATATCAATGCATTGTAAGGCTTGCTAGAGTTTTCCCATAATATCAATTAGAGGTAGACCGATATGGGTTTTTCTCTGGCCGATACCGATGCCGATATTTAGAAATCACGGCGGCCGATAGCCGATTTATGATGCCGATTTTTTTGGGCCGATATGTTAAGCCGATTTTTTTTCAGGCGCTTTTGGGCTAAACAGTAAAGTTAGCCCATATTTTTTTTTTTTCAACCAAAAGTTTTCATTACCTGTTTTTGTGTATTATTTATATATATATATATATATATATATATATATATATATATATATATATATATATATATATACACAAAAACAGGTAATGAAAACTTTTGGTCGAAAATAAATAAATATGGGCTAACTTAACTGTTTAGTTTTTTTTTTTTTATTTGTTAAAGTATATTTTTTCCCCAAAAAATGTGTTTGAAAGACCGCTGCGCAAATACCGTGTAACATTAAATATTGCAGCAATCGCTATTTTATTTCCTAGGGTCTCTGCTAAAAAAAAATATATAATGTTTGGGGGTTCCAAGTAATTTTCTAGCAGAAAATACAGGATTTTTACTTGTAAGCAACAAATGTAAAAAAAGATTTAGCCTTTAAATGGTTAAACTGAGAATTCTCCTACACGGAGTTCAGTTAATTGATAAGTAGCAACATTGTATATGTTTTCTAAAACTTGGCAGGCTGCCCAGGAGAGAGAGAGAGAAGGTCTTCTACGGGAAGCACTTGCATTGACTTGTATTGCAGAAGCTTTTCCAAGTCGCGGTGCTGAACTTATCAATCGGCTTTTTTAAAGCACAAATCGGCCGATGCCGATTAATTTAAAAACGCCAAATATCGGCCGATATATCGGCCAACCGATATATCGGTCGACCTCTAATATCAATGCATTGTAAGGCTTGCTAGAGTTCCCCCATAATATCAATGTTTGTAGAGATGTATCCTTTAACCCAGAACCGTTAGGATTAATTACACAGAAGCTAGAAACAGCCTTGCAATATGTTATTGTGTACGTGAAATAGAACAAATACATCTTGCATAACAAGATAGGGCATGCAGTAGAACAAGTCTTAGCTGGTTACACGCTCAGGAATGTTGTATAATTGTGACGTACTGTATTACTTGTATAAACTAATTACTTTACTACGATTGACTGAACCAAGGGCGTTCCTTTTCTTGTATGTTTTGAATAAGTGCAGTGCCCACGAGGAATAAAATTGTAGTTTTTGATTCACCATATCCCTGCGTTTGTCTTGACTAACCGATGCATCAGAGAGTCTCCATACATCCAGAAGTCCTGAAGCCCGGGTCCAGTTGAACCACCAACCTCACAGGTGGAATGACAACAATTGCTGGTGGTGTTGTCACCTGTCACAGCAGTCACACCTGGTTTCCCGGCCAATGCACCAGATAAATGTTGCAGCAAAACGGCTCTTTGAGTTCTGGGAAACCAGGAATGGACTCCGGAACACGGACTCCAGGAAAACAAACCTTTTATTTCACCAGGGAAATTACCCAGCACCGACTTTGTGCTTCTGTGATTCCGACCTATCACGTTCTTGCAGCCGATCTATAATCTCTCGGTCAAATGTTCCCTTTGGCCCATAGCAGGGCCAATCTTTTTCACACAATACATCTAATCTTTTAGGACTGAGTTTCAGTTTGCAACCTTTGCAGAAACCCTTCCTAAAATTTGCGGTCAAACACTGTAAGGGGACAAAACTAATGACTGGTTTCCACCCATTATGTAGCCGACAGACACTCAGGCCGAGTACTCACGGCAGGACATGTCCGATGAAAACGGTCTGCAGACCGTTTCCATCGGACATGTCTGGCCGGGGACTGCCCGGGGACTTCTGTCCGATGGCTATACACACCATCGAACAGAAGACCGTGCGTAAACAATACGGGGCGTGTCCGCGGTGTCGACGCGTCGATGACGCGGTGTCGCCGCGACAATGACGCGCCGGCGTGGGCGGCCTGCCATGAAAATGCTTCCACGCATGCGTCGAAGTCATTTGACGCATGCGAGGGATGGCGGGCGGCAGGACATGTACGGTAGGTCTGTACAGACGACCGTACATGTCCGGGCGGACAGGTTTCCAGCGGACTGTTTTAAAGCAAGTCCGGGAAACAGTTGTCCGCTGGAAACCTGTCCGCTCCGCCTGAAAATGGTCCGCTCGGGCCAACACACGGCCAAACATGTCTGCTGAAACTGGTCTGCGGACCAGTTTCAGCAGACATGTTTGGTCGTGAGTACGGGGCCTAAGACAGACACAGAGGGTTGGATAAGGTTTTGAGAATCCGGTGAGGGGTCTGAATTCTCAATACAAATAGGGTTACTAGACAACACTTTCCCCTATCAGCAACTGACGCGTTCTCCCGGGTGAGAAATGCACTTACATGGGTGGTCCACACTCACTTCATTGCTGAGCAACGTCTCGTACAGACACAATTCACACCAACCTCTACCACCCAATTGTTACTGACTGAGTTCTGCCCGAGAAGCGCAACCTTCCAATGGGTTTTTCTCAGAGATGATCAGGCTCTCCTTCCCTCAAATATCGTTGAGAGGCCCCACCTGACTGATATCCCAAATCAAAAAGCAGAGATCTCACCTGTTCCTGACGTTGGAGCTCCAATTGTTTGGTTCCCGAGTCCGATTCGAGACAGGGTGGTCCTGGAACAGACCATTGAGATGTAGCGTGGTCTCCCAGACAATTGGTCTGGGGGGGGGGGGCGCCAGAGACAACGCGGCAACTCAAGAGGCTGTCTCCAGTAGGCCAGTCACCGTGGGTCTGGTGGAATGCCACCTGCCACACCTGGTTTCCTGGCCAATGCACCCAGAGAAATGTTGCAGCAAAATGGCTTTTTGAGTTCTGGGAAATCAGGAATGGACTCCGGACATGGACTCCAGGAAAACAAACCTTTTATTTCACCAGAAAAATTACTTTGCACCGACTCCTGGGCTCTTGTAGGTGTTTACAGCGTATATACACTGCTCAAAAAAATGAAAGGAACATTTTGAAAACACATTAGATCTCAACAGGGAAAAATATGTTGGATATCTATACTGGTATGGACTGGGTAATGTGTTGGGATCTATACTGGTATGGACTGGGTAATGTGTTGGGATCTCTACTGGTATGGACTGGGTAATGTCTTGGGATCTATACTGGTATGGACTGGGTAATGTGTTAGAATCTATACTGGTATGGACTGGGTAATGTGTTAGGATCTATACTGGTATGGACTGGGTAATGTGTTAGGATCTATACTGGTATGCAGTGGCGGCTCTCCTTTACTCGCTTCTGTCAGATGCGAGTGAGGAAATGTCGATAAATGTCTCTTTCTATATACACTGTGTTCAGCCGTGATTGGGCACAGCTGATCACGTGGTAAAGAGCCTCTATCAGAAACTTTTTATCGAGATCGGTGTTGCAGTGTGTCAGACTGACACACAACAATAGCGATTGCCACGCTGCGCGCCCCCATAGGGCACGTGATCGCGGCTTATCCTGCTGGACATCATATGACGCCCAGTCAGGATAACTGAACCACTTCTCGGCCTTCATTTTGCTATAGGCCGGGTGGAAAGTGGTTAAAAGTCTTCACAGGTCATCAGGTTAGAGGTAACTCTGAATAATGGGCCTAGAGTGCAGGGGTCAGGAATATATCATATACAGTGGTCAGGAGTATATCATATACAGGGGTCAGGAGTATATCATCTACAGAGGTCAGGAGTATATCATCTACAGAGGTCAGGAGTATATCATATACAGTGATCAGTAGTATATCATATACAAAGGTCAGGAGTATATCATATACAGAGGTCAGGAGTATATCATATACAGGGGTCAGGAGTATATCATATACAGTGATCAGGAGTATATCATATACAGTGATCAGGAGTATATCCTATATAGAGGTCAGGAGTATATCATATACAGGGGTCAGGAGTATATTATATACAGAGGTCAGGAGTATATCATATACAGTGGTCAGGAGTATATCATATACAGAGGTCAGGAGTATATCATATACAGAGGTCAGGAGTATATCATATACAGAGGTCAGGAGTATATCATTTACAGGGGAAAGGAGTATATCATATACAGAGGTCAGGAGTATATCATATACAGTGGTCAGGAGTATATCATATACAGAGGTCAGGAGTATATCATTTACAGGGGAAAGGAGTATATCATATACAGGGGTCAGGAGTATATCATTTACAGGGGTCAGGAGTATATCATATACAGTGATCAGGAGTATATCCTATACAGAGATCAGGAGTATATCCTATACAGAGGTCAGGAGTATTTCCTATACAGGGGTCAGGAGTATATCATATACAGAGGTCAGGAGTATATCATATACAGAGGTCAGGAGTATATCATATACAGTGGTCAGGAGTATATCATATACAGGGGTCAGGAGTATATCATATACAGAGGTCAGGAGTATATCATATGCAGAGGTCAGGAGTATATCATATGCAGTGGTCAGGAGTATATCATATGCAGGTGTCAGGAGTATATCATATACAGGGGTCAGGAGTATATCATATACAGGGGTCAGGAGTATATCATATACAGTGGTCAGGAGTATATCATATACAGGGGTCAGGAGTATATCATATACAGAGGTCAGGAGTATATCATATACAGAGGTCAGGGTCTTATACTGACATTAATTAGAGAGAAAAGTCTCTCCTGTACGGTTCTCTCCTTGACATATCGTAGAATGAAGCCGTATTGTTCTTTCCGTGTCATCATCCCGTGTTCTGTCTATTTCCACACCGACACCAACATCTCCTCCACCATCCCGCTGTATTTGTTGTCTCACCATGTTTCCAATGATGGAGATCCAGAGACTGACCGGAGTCTTCTTCTCCATGTCACCAGACCACCTCTTCCTCTAAAGGCAATAGAAAGATTGCTGGCGCAAGTGAAAATATATTATATTATAGTAGTGGGTGTGCCGCAATCAAGAAAGAAGGGTCAAGACACCTGATGGTGCCTGGTCCTTTAAGGAATGTGTGTGGTAAGTGGGGAGCGCAATCCAATTACCACACACACCTCTTCCTCTACTATTGGGGTGCTGGGCTTTTCTATGACTACTCGGGACCCCCAACCTCTTCTATAGGATTGTGAAGATTTCTATCCTATTTACTAAGAAGCTGAAGAAGATGTCCATGATGTAGATGAGGGTTACATATAGTATGAGCAGCATCACCCTTCACTCTGTCACCAAGACCTAGTCTGGCAATGCCCAGAATGATACCAATTAGTCTCTGACCAATCTCACGGTTTGGATGGAATTTCTCCTTATATCAGTGGTCAGTGTAGTGGTCCCTTACATTGGTGACCAATGGGAGAGGGGACCTCTTATATGTCATCAGTGGAAAGACTGCCCTCCTTACAGATCATTGATGTCAGTTGTTACTGAGAGACAGAAATTGTCCATTGCTCAAGGAACCCCTAGAACCCTTTGGAGGAACCCTGGCTGAGAAAGGCTGGACTAGGCAGTAATATATTTCTATCCCCCTTGGTGGGAGTGTAGATGACCATCTATAAGGATATACAGTACATACACACACAGCACAAGGCCGTGTTCACACTACGAGATGTTTCTCGGAGCTGTAGTTCCTCTGAGCTCCACAAGGTGGTGATCTTCTCACTTTACCATAGAGACAGGAAATGATGTCAGGGACAGACAGGAAGTTCCGGGTGAGAGGTGAGTCGGGAGGAAGTAGTGAGGAGACATCTTTGGAATCGGCAGCAGAGGAGGTAATAAGATCTTATTTTCTATTTACACCCAGTAACCCCGTGATGTCCGTCCTCTTCCTCCATAGTCACTGTGACGTCTTTTATCTCCAGCAGATGATGATACACGCATATATAGTGTGGACTGTGGAGACCTAGATTAACCCCTACAGGGTCAGAACATTCCCCCACTTACAGGGCCGGAACATTCTCTTCATTTCAGTTTATACTAACAGATTATACGATAATACGGGTTGGGTTTCTTTTTTAGAGGTGGACTTATGATACTTGATTTTGATTTTATAATCTTTATGGAGGAGGAAATAACTATTCCTGATGTCTGTGAAGGTTCAACACAAGGGGTGTGTCTGGATGATGACTTTATCTTTGTAAGTATCAGGTGATGTCACTGTCTATTTCCCTATGTAGGAGTATTTAGAAGGACACAAGGATCTCTACAAGGACGTCATGATGGACAATCAGCCGCCCCTCACATCACCGGGTAAGAGGAGACTTTATTGTAAAGGAGAGAGCAGTACGGAGGCTCCACCTAGATCCCCCATCATCTGATAAACACATAGAAACAATGTATTCAGTCAGTGTGTGTGTTTCCTACAGATGGATCCAGTAATGGGAACCCACCAGAGAGATGTCCCCGTCCTCTGTATTCCCGGGATTCCACACAGGAAGGTCACACCATCCCCCACCATCATCAGGTAGATGAGTGACAATCACTGATAGTATCATTAGGATCTGTACATTATCTGCATTGTTACCATTGATGTCATTTTTATTCTATATTCAGAGTGGAGACCTGAGAGATTCTAAAGTTGAGGTTAAAGAAGAGATAAAGGAGGAGGATGATGAGGATGGGGTGATGAAGGAAGGTCACACCATCCCCCACCATCATCAGGTAGATGAGGAACAATTATTGGTGGTTATGATTTATACACAAACATGTTTATTATAATAAATGTTTTATTATATATTCAGAGTGGAAACCTCGGGGATGATAATATTGTTGTTAAAGAAGAGTATAAAGAGGAGGATGAGGAGTATGGAGGGATGGAGGAGTTTTCAGAAGGACACAAGGATATGATGGAGCCACCTAATACCAGGAACCCCTCGGAGAGATGTCCCCGTCCTCTGTATTCCCGGGATTCCACACAGGAAGGTCACACCATACCTCCTTATTTAAAGGTTGGTGGATTGGAACATCTAGAACATGGACTGGTGGAGATGATGTGTGGATTTTGTATGTAAGTTTATATCTTACAGATGATTTTCTCTCTCATTCTCTTGGTTTAGAGTGGAGATTCAATCGATATAGAACTTGAGGTGAAATCAGAAGAAGAAGAGACGTATGTGAGGGATGATCAGCAGTCTATGGAGGAGGATGGAATAACGGGGACATTTATAGAGGAGGACACTCCTACAGAGATCAGCACAGGTGGGTCATTAACAATAAATCCATTCCTCCGCCCATACTGCTCACTGATTGGTCCAGAGTAGGGTGGGGACTGGGTGATATCAGCCTGTAATCCCCTGGTCACTTTCCTGAGCTGTGTTCCCCGTCCTGTATTCCTGTATTTCTCTCGGATAATCTTCCTTCTCTGTGCTGCAGACGCAATTTATGTCTCTAGACTGGATTTATGGAGATTCTGGTTTTCAGCTGGCAGCAAAATGTTGATTTTCACCATAGGGTTTGCTTGACCTAGAAACCTTGGGTATGTACCTTGGGTCTTCTGCCCCATGCCCGGGGTCTAGTGAGATCTCTGACAGAACAATTCTCCCGGGTTACTTGCTCTGTTATTTGTCCGTCTGTGTCGGGTGGAGGGATATGTCTGTATAGTTGCAGACCCAGTCTCAGGAGATGGGAGGCAGCGATGTGGGATCTCTGCAACTTGTCTCCAGTAAACATTTCATCCACCACTGATTACTGAACACCAATATCATGAGTCCTGACTAGGGATGGTTGAACAGTTCGGCATAAGTTCGGACCGAACTTTCGTTGTATCGTCGTTTGGGGAAACTGCCAAAACATCCAGGACGTTAGACCGTTTGTTTGGCCCCCCGAACCGACCACAATGCATTGCAGCGCTAAACAGTGCATTGCAAGCCCTGATTGGCTGAAGCAGTGAAAGCTTCAGCCATTTAGGGCACAGAGCACTGTCGGAGTCATGATTTGGACACTGTCATCATGACTTTATCCAATCATGGTTCATTCCCACCCCACATTATAAAAGTAACTCTGTGTTACTGCCAGTTTAACGCCATATAGTTCTGTGCGTCACTGTACATTTGGCACATTATATTGCAGTATATTATATTGTATCTGTGGAGTGTGTCTGTGTAGTGTGAGTTCTCAAATTAAAGGGCACCAAACACCTCTTTACATTGATTAAAGTGCATCTACATACAGATTTTAACTTCTCCTTTACATTTGCTTATAAGCACCGCCCCCTCCCTCCCATTAATGTCTGGGAAGACAACAAAGAGGGGCAGACGTTCCCTTGGCACTGTCTGACAGGTGCATATCATTGCAATTTTCTCTCAAGCATCTTCCAGGACAGCCTATGAGACCTAGGGCTCCTCCTACCAGGACAAGAAACACGATACCCCCACCAGATAAAAGGGCGGTCCTCCAGGCCCCATGTCAATATTAGTGTTTCCTCCGGATGGAGGGTAACATGTTTCCTGGAACTTTGTCCCATAGGTCTTACGAGCAAGGGCTTTATTGGCCCTTTTTGGGGTGTTTCACTGACCTTTTCATCCTCTGCCAGAAGCAGTCTCCGCTGGGGAAGTTGGTACACTGCTGTCCCCTTTTCTCAGTGCCTGGAGAGGGCCAAGACCGCTGTAACGTCGGGCCC